>NW_009612242.1:41497-63828 GCF_000690535.1 Cariama cristata
CAGGAATCACAGGACAGATGTCATGAGACTTACCCTGACTGTATGTAGAAGTTGGATGACGACCACTGTTACCTAGCTTGCATATCTCAGGCAACTTTGCTGATCACTTATCCCTAACATTACCCATGACTGTTTCTTATTAAGCCATTCCTATTGCCCATTCTCTTTCTCAGGTCTCTTAGCTAAAGGAACAGAAACAGCTGTCAAACTACTTAGTATTGTTTAAAAAAAAATTTCAGCCAAAGCCTTCTGTCTGTTCCAATGAATTAGCTAGATCTTAGCATGCCCCCACTGGGTTCATATCTCATTCTAAATTTCTAAATATGGCCAAAGTCTTCTGAAGAAACAAAACCCCAAACTCACATTAAATTCTCTGTTCACCTCTGCTTCTATTAGCCAGTGTCCCAAACCGCATCTTTTCACTTGGATTACATACATTTGATGGCAAACTTCCAGCCTTCCACTGTAGAGTGCTCTTTGCCCCACCAAAGTGAGTTAGTAAATATTGCACTAGGTCGCACCTCTAAAATTACAGAACTTATATGTCTGTAAGATCACCACTACAAAAGGAACTGGTTAAAAATAATTCTATACCTCTATATTATTGTAATATTGAAACAAACAGAAGATAATCAGTTTAGCAGAATTACTAATTGAAATATTGAATTCTGGAATATTTCTAACTTGATTCTTTTCCCCATTTATCCCATCTACTTGAAAGATCAACACTAATCCTAGGCAAGATGTTAAACATTTTTAGATGGTCTGCAGTTTTTGCAAGCACATTTGATATTACACCTGCAACTTAAACATGTGCCTTACCTAAATTTTGCAATATAGTCAAGTGGCTAAATATTTGCAGCACTGTGACTACTATAGTCATGAAGCACTTTGCTGCCAAAATCAAACATCACTAGAAGATGAAAGAGTGGGTTTGGATTACCTTCAAAAATCAGGGTCTGAGAATTATGTGGCCCATACACAACTCATTCAACAATTTTTCCTCTCATTCAAGAAAGAAATAAGGCTAAGATAACACCTTACTATAGTGTTATCTGTTGCTTTTTAAAGTATTGGTTGTTGGGTTTGCCTAAGTAGAGCAACAGATTCCACAGATTTTGTTTAGTCTACAGGTCATCTTCTGGGCAACTATTTCAAAAACATATGCCAATAGTTAGCTGAATAACTACTGTATGCCAGAGGCTGTAAAAGAAAAAACATTCTCCCACTTACTGTGACGAACAGAATAATAATACTAAACAAAGAGAAAGATATACAATAATATTCTCAAATAGGTATTTTATGGTTATGAATCAACATTTTTTGCATTCTGAATTTATCATTATCTCTGCCAAATATTTCACAAGTTGCCCCAGAGGCAAAATATTCAAAGTGCCTAAGGAATGTAGGTGCCTTAATCAGGTTTGAAAATGTTACTCAAGTTAGTTGATTAGCTGGATACTTTTGAAAATTGTATTCTATCGTATATATTTAAGGCATATCATGTGACTGTATTATCATGTTAGTGACTATTATCATCTTACGATTCAAGTAAAACCACTTTGGGTAAGTGGTCAAATTCCCTCATATTCTGTAACGTCCAGAAAACATCTCATATCTTTGTGATTTCACGTGCTTCAAAATATGCGAGCAGATGCACAGATGCAAGAAAGTTCATTCAAATGTACCACCAGCAGAACACAGATTCTACAAAATGAAGAAACAAGTTATTGCGGGTGCCTCCAAACTCCGGTTTCACATTACCCCTACTAAGTGACCACATCCCAACTTCACAGGTCATGTTTTGAGTCCTGTACATGCTGTAACTTCCAGGAACTGATCTACAAAGCTCTCATTTTGGCTTCACTTAATACTTATGAATTGTGTTACTCAGAATGAGTCAAGCAAATGTGCGCATAAACTATATAACTTGTTGACTGTTCTTCGCATTTCCTTCCCCCCCCCTCCTTTCACCTAGCTCTGACACAGTCTATCTTCCTTTTGTCTTTTCAGAATTGCATTCATAAACCACATTAAAAATAAACAATACCATCACCATTTTCTTCATGTCATGTTGGTAGTAATTCTAAATTCAGTTCTTAGGTAGAGGTCTCTTTTCTAACATATATGCTTTACTTAAGCTGTAATTAGAAGCATGAGGCAGCTTTTCCCACTTAATTCTGAAGCATCTGGCATTGACCACTATTTGCCTTCTGTATGTCAATGTATTTGTTCGCAAAATTAAAACCAGACTAAGGTAATCCTTGACCAAGCAAAATACCAAAACCAAATTCCAGAATCCATAACAAATCTATGTCCACTTAACGGCATAGGCATTCTCATCTTCTCAGGAACCTCTGCCTTTATTATAATAAAAAAGAAATTAAACCAAAGGCCACAATAAAACAGTGGATAGATGACAGAACAGCCTGCTAGTGGAAGCATTTCTTTGCCTCCGCTTCATTCTTTTTGCAGTCACATTAATTTGTGCAAGCAGTGACAAGAAGAAAAAGCATAAAAATCAGCATCCACCAGATCTTATGCAAGTGTTTCTTGTTATATCAGGCACAGAAAGAGATAATTTACAGGCTTGGGGTATATTTTGAAGTTATATCTGTTTTACTGTGACGTATATTCCAAAGAAAAGAGAGTTTACCCTACCAGACAGCACATCATGCAGATCTGAAATCAACTCCTACCACCACATTTTCACCATTAATTCTTAAATCACTTAATGAATTCTGCCTAAGCAATCTACCTCAGCAACGCAAAAGGGCGAGTGATGCTAGTCCAGGGCACAAAGTCCAGGCCTAACCAAAGACAGCTATGGCTGCCGGAGCTGTGGAAAGCTGGCACAGTCGCTCTGACTGTCCCAGAGGGGCTCAGACAGTCCTGTTCAGGAGGGCTTCCTCTGCCCCAGCTCCACCACTGCCCACCTCGACTGCCAGCAGCACACCACCTCCTCCTCCTCCTCCCCCCCATCCTCCCCAGCAGCCTTGCCTGATCTGGTAAGACAACTTGAGGTAGGTCTCCAGTTTCACTAAAGGAACCGACTCAAATATGCAAAAGGGCAGGAGAAATCATAAGCTGCTAGGTTTTGGTTTATATTTGGTTATAGGGGGAGTCTTGCTGAAAGTTACTCACCGACATTATGATCCCAGACTTGGTTCTATTCAACCTCATTGTACAAGAAAGAGAAACCAATTCTCATTGCCTATCTCATCCATTCCTTTCTCCATTGATATCTACAAGTTCTGTTTAGCTGTCAGGAGTATTTTATTAGCCAGCATTAATAACATCACTAGGAAAGTTCCAAGTTCACATTTGTACCAGGTGTGTGTGGTGAGGTGCTGGCAGTGGAGGGCTGCAGGGGCCGTCTCTGTGAGGAGAGGCCCAGGCCAGACACAGCCAATTCCACACAGCCCCACAGCAGGGGATAGCTGAGGCCCTCAGCCAAGCTGGTAGCACCTCTATGAAAGTGTATTGAAGAAAGGTCAAAATACCAAAGGTGGTGAGGATTGAGAAAAAAGTGTGAAAAACAGCCCTGTGACCCCCAAGGTCAGAGGAGGAGGGGGAGAAGGCAGCACTCCAGGCACCAGAGTACGTATTTCCCTGCACTCCAGGGAGGACCCCTCACCAGTGCAGTTAGATATTTGATTCTTTGCAGGTGCTACTTTTACCAGTGACTTTGCTAATATATTAGGAAGAAAACACCACAATGTCTTTGCCAGCATCCCTGCAAAGTGCTAAGGTGGCAGTATCAGAGAAACCACTTGCCTCTTTAATAAAGTACTGGCCTTTGGCAGACTGCCCTCAGGCTCCATTTCTACTTCCATCCATGTAAATCTCTAGCACAAAAACATTCCTACACACCAGGCCCTGTCCCCTGCACATATCCCTCATAACCTGAACCTCTGTCTCCCTGTCATGTACCATCCACTCTTACTTATCTCCTCTGTGGATGATGGTGTCAGCATTTTGAGATGCCTGGGAGAAATAAGTTACAAGTTTAATTCTGACATTTCAAATATGGCTTGCCTTGCAGATACTACTGTGTGCACACATCTGTGTGTGTGTGTGCTCACATGAATGCTTGAAGTTTGGAGTTTGTTGTAACTGATTATTCAGAGGAACACACAAAAAATTAACCTAGAGCAAACTTCCAGGAAAGGATCACACATAAACCTTTTCTCAGTACAAACTGTTAAATTCTTCATTTAAAAAAAAAAAAAGAAAATTGATTTTCTCTCAGGAAGGTTTATTATATCAAATATAGAGACTGAATTCAATTACTGAAAGTTAAAAAATAAATATTTAAGTAATGTATCTTTGAACAGCAGATTAAGTAATGATATTTCCATAACCTGAACTATACATGCAACTTCCCATTGCATAAACACTTACAAGTTTTTCTTTTTAAATTAATGTTATCTTTTTTCATGAGATAAAATATTAACACCATCTTGATAAGTAAATTTTGTGATGTTGTATTATGAGGTAAATAACTACGTCCTCGTCCAATTACGGCACGTTTCTTAGCAAGACCACAAGTAAACTACAAGTTCTGTTTTTTTTTTCCCCTAGATGTACCAAAGTGGATACCAGGTATCCAAAACCATTAGTGTAAACAGCAAAAACATCTGAAAGTCTGATGGGAATTAAAGGTCAGTGTGCTGTAAAGAAGCTTTTGTGTGAGCACCTTGATATTTATTGTTTCCATAACTAATAATTAAATAATCAAGTTAGTGTTTTATATGTTTATTTTTCTAAATATAAGGCATGCTTTCAGTTGAAGATTAACTTGAAGATTTCTTTTTCAGTACTGTTTGAGAGCATAATTTACTGCAAAATGCCAGCTTGTTACAAGTATATTCAAAATACATAATTTGATAACATTGTTTTTTTTAAACCCAAATTCTGACTGGCTGCACAGCTGCATGTATGCAAGCAAACTGTAACATTCACAGTTGTTTAACAAGTTTATATACCAAGCCATACAATTCACCACCTCACCAGGAATTTACAGGGATTTCCACACAGTGTGCCTCTACATGGGTTTTCTTGCTGCTCTTCTCATGGATAGCTTTGACTGCACAATGACATTGTCTTCATGCTAGTTATCTCATCTAGAACTGATGTTTAATTTTTATGGTAGAGACTGGGATGAACTGCCGTTTGTTTCTTTTTCCTGTGTTTGACATCTGTATGGTGTTCAAACCAAGATTTGACTTGTGTTTTGAAGGTTAAGAAACTCCCCATTAAACAGTTGTGGTTTTTTTAATGATATCCCACTAGGATTCCTGCTGAAACTGTTATGTATAATTACATAAAGTGTTCTCAATTTATCCATTTTGAATGAAATCATTGGAAACTGTTTATTTGTAATGTTAATTCTTAATGAAGCAGAAAGTAAGCATAAAGTAGTTGGGTCCATACATCATATATATCCTCTGCTGGAGACATAACCAATCTTTCTATATGATTCCAAACACAGGCTATTCATTTCAATGTAAGAGTAACAAGTTTCACTAGAAATTACACTGAGATCTTTTTCCTATGCTCTTTGCTTAAAAGTTACTACATTTTTATCTTCTGAATTCTACATACTATCTGTTCACTGAAGAGTGAACCTCATGGCAAGCAATAAATAATTAGGCACACGTGTATGGCATCCTTGTAGAAAGAATCTGTATTAGCTCTCCTTCAACTTAAAGCTGCATGTCTTTATGTTTATCTGTTTGGCATTCTGTTTGTTTATCCTTGTGGGAGATACAGTATCTGCCATCTATGCTCATCTGTCAAATCCTCTCAGCTGCTACTTGTATGCACTTGCCAGAGACATCTTATGTGCTGTGTCCTGGTGCAGCTCACTCCTCTGCTCCAGGCAGGCTTCCAATTTTTGCCTCACTATCCCAACTAGAGATCTGCCTATGCAGCTCTGTTTCATTAATGGTCAATATCCATTAATAATACCACTTCACATCATCTCACTGATCCAAAAAACATAATTACTTAAAGAAAACACAATCAAAACCTAATAGCTTACCACCTTTATGCTGCTAGACACAAAAGCAAGTCAAGAAAAAAAAAATCAACTAAAAAGAAACCTGCAGAAATAGCTACTAATAGAATTTACCAATGTTCTAATACAAGAAATATGAAATAAACTTAGCAGAGTAAGTATACAGTCCCTCATAATCAAGTTTCTAACAGTCAAATTTTAGTTTTATTCATGCTGATGTGAATCTTCAGCAATTCTACTGTTTTCACAGATAGCCACTCTGGATTTGCCCTGCTGTAGCCAAGATCAGCATGTGGCCTTTGAACTCCATTCTCTTGCTTAAAAGCAGCTGATAGGAAGTATGCAGTTATTTTGTTCTAGGCTTTCTAACCTTCTATTAATTCTTCTGTCTTTTGGGGAAATTTATTCCTTGGATATCACTTAAGTTACTATTACTCCTTTCCTTGGTAATTAAGATTTATATCTAGCAAGGGAAATAAGCAGCGTGCTGAAACAACTCTGAACAATATTGAAGGTATTTTCCTAAATGTTTAATTATTATAGGCTCAAGAGTACAAATGTTGCCCTTTCTAACGTTTGCCTGACATTCCTCTTGGGTCTAGCACAACACTATCCAGCCTTTTACCCTACACAGAGATATCTACTGAAGCTGCCTTACAGCTCTACCACTGAAGAAGCCTTTAGTAAAAAAAATCTCCATCTGGGACCACTTTGCTATTTTCAATTTTCCAACACTTCACTAGAATCCAAAAGACTCAGTTGTAAGAAGAATTTTCCTTCTCTTGTTGAAATTCAGAAACGTACAAGTCAGCACCACTGTGGTTCTAAACTCAGCTTTCTGCTTGAGGAGCTGAACTGTGGTTGCTTGTTCTCTGTAACTACCAGAGAATTCAAGGCAGGCAACTCACATGGTAATGTACTGAGCCACCACCAAGGAATGTTCTGGATTCTATTAATACAGGGGCAATTTTGTAGCATTTTCTCTAAATATCTAGCCTTACAAAAAAAGCCTTATTTTCATGTAGCTAACTGGAAAGTGTGGCTAGAAACTTACTAGTTAAGCATAGTAACTTTGGCTTGAATAAAAGGACAATTATTGTAAAGCTTATAATTTAGGAATTAGCAGTTAGATCATAAAGTAGGCTACTGGTAAACACTAAGTACTAAGGATTACAATAATACATATTTCTTTGTTACTGACACCAAGAGATCAATTCACTAACAGTGGTATGTATGCATAAAATGATTAGACTGGGATTCAGTTTTGACGCGTGTATTCATGATCTGGGCATTGATTTACAACTTCATTTTTTCTAAAAATTGGGTCTCTCTCACATGACTGTGTGACAAATATGGAAAAAAGGATATAATATCATAATACTTAACACCTAACAAGCTCTTACAGAAAGCAGACTTTATAAGCATGTATCAGTTCATAGTAAATGTTTTGACAGAAAGCTTCCAAACTGATTGCTCAACAGCTTTCCCACACACAAAGGCATATAAAAATTCTGTTATATATACTGAAAGATTTTAGATAACCTGGGAGGAGTATTAAATTTCTTAACTGTAAATCACACCAATACATCTTTTCCATGGCTCATCAAAACTAGAAAACAGTCATAGTAAGTCTGCAGTCAGTATGAGGGGTCTCAAACTGTTCATCTAGAAAAACATAGTTCCCATTTGCAATCCAAATTCTGCAGTGTTCACAACAACTGTGACCTGTGAGATCTGCTCCGTATTAAATACCAACCCTGTCCTGCTACACACATGCAGAGTTACAGTGTGATTTCACTGTGTAAAGGTGGCAGAACACTTAAGCCTTTGTAAAGAGGCTTGTGTTTCTCAGACCGAATATGCTACTTTAAATGTACACATAACACATTGTGATCTAAACTATCATCAAAAATTTAAGCGATCTTAGAATTACTCTAGATAGTTCTCCAAAAACTATAGTTCAGTACTCAGATGCTGACTAAAACCTAAATACAAGTTAAAAATTAATGAGATAACACAAACAAGAAAAAAAATCATTAAATACTGGCTAGATTCCTAGCACACACATCTGAGCAGTGCTACTAGTGATCACCTTTCACAAAAGGATGTTTCAGTATCACACTATGTAGATGTAAGGTAACCAGTTTAAGCAGAATTATGGATTGGTTTCTGAACAAGGATAGATTAAAAAGTTCAAGACTCTTCAGCTTTGATATGAGTTGCTCTACACAAAAAAAAAATCAGAAGTGACAACAGAGAAAGTGGTCAGGAATTTATTACTGTTTCTTACAGTCTTACAAACTGGCCGTCACCTGAAGAAGTCAGTAGATTTAAAGTTAAAAATAGGAAATAATTTTTCACATACTGCATGTCTAAATGGTAGTGTTCATCGGCACAATATTTTAAATGCCAAATGTATAAATAGATTCAAAAACCAATTCAGCAAACCGGTGCAAAATAGGTTTGTCAGTAGCTTCCAAACGTGATGGTGAAGATGTTTCCACTTTAGAACATCTTTAATAGTAGATCCCTAGAAGCTGGGACATTGCACTGGGAGATGTTCTTACACCCCTGTAAGCTTCCACTCCTGGCCACTCTCTGGGACAGGATACTAGGTTAGATGGATCTTGGATCTGACACAGTGTAAACGTGCTTATTTTTGTATAACTGCATGTGAATGCTACAAAAGCATCCTTGTGCTTTCTAAAGATACTAGAAAAGGAATCTGCATAATCCAGCTGTTTCAATGATCATACGCTATTTAAATTGTAAGTCTTTAACTTAAGTTGTTCTGCCTCTGGCTACTCCACGCTTCCTCAACAGACGAAATCTTCTCCACTTCCTGAGTAGACACAAGATGAGTCCTGGGAGTAGGTAGAGTTTTGGAATGGAAAAAAATGAAAATGACCAATTCAAACAATGTTTCCCGTCTTTCAGGAGCCTCATGCCTTGCTGTATACAATATAAATATGAGCTGTTTTCTCTTAGCATTTTCATTTCTGTTCATAGTGAAATTGGTCTCCTTATTCATAAAAAGTCCAATTAAAATAAAGTCAGTATGTTACTTTGGAAGTGAGTTTTATGCCAATGATAAAAATGGATCCAAACCATGTACTATTCTTTTTTCATTCCATTACATTATTTAAGAGAACTAGTAGCATGAATGGCCCATCACTTGTTTTAACCACAGAGTCCAGCATGTTAAACTGACATTACAGAAACTGACAAATTAGGTACTTCTAAACTGGAGTTTCAGTGTATGGCCTGTTCTCCCCCATCTCACATGCTGTGCCTGCTGCTCCAGGAGATGACTGGAGCCATCAGCATACCTGCAGAGACCCTCCAAGCTTTAAGGAAAATCCTGCTAGTGGCCTGGGACTTGGGTGTTGCTAAGAGTCCTATCAATTCAGATAGCCAGTCTGCTGGAAAATAGAAGAGGAGTTGGCAATATAAAATCTGGCACTGCCTGGGCCAGGAATCAGGAATGCAGTGTTTTTCAGCTGATTTCCTATGGAAGAAATATGTGGTCATGCTACATATCTATGTGTCCATCAGATGGGTTTTGCTCAATTGCTCCTGTCACTGGGAATGACCACCGAAGGTTTTATAGGCAGCTCTAGAATGCAAAGCTGTAACAGGACATACTGAAATTGCTAGAGGCAGAGGAAGGAGGTGGTTCTTAGCAGCTGGCTGAAGGGAAGATGTTTTCTATATTCTGAAACTTGAACCTAAAAAAAAAAGACTTGGACTTTCAGTAGTCGTAACTGTTAGAGAGGAGTTTAAACTCCTCATCATCATCATCTCTCTCTCCTATCCTCGGAGACGGAGTTTCTCCTCGCTCATTCTTCATTCTCTCCTAACCTTGTCTGGAGAGAGTATCCCTTCCCCACAGGGACAATTCCAGCTTAACAGCTTGCTCTCTATGAACTTCTTGTGGCTGTTCTAGTGACTTGTGCTCATCACTACCAGAGCAACATGAAGTATCTGCTTTCTCCAAAAACTGGAGGCGGGACTGGAAAATGGGATAAGCCATCTCATGTTTTAAATTTTAAAAACCCTGTAGAGGATTTGTAGATTTAATATGTTTGCATTCCTTTGCAGATACAGTTAAATATCAGATGGTGGTTAGGAGCCATCTATGCTTCAGAGATTCTTTTAGTAGGACTTACCCCTGCTAGTAAACATTGCTCTTAAATTGAACAGTTTGCTTAGTATTCAGGGCTTTATATTCTTAAGATATTTTATTCTCCTTTCAATGTTTCTTTCACTAATTTTTCCACAATCTGTATTGTGAAATTTACACTACAAACGCTGGAGCTGTGACAAGGAGGTTTCTTCTTTTCTTTAAAACAAACAAATGCTTCTATTTTTGGAAGGGTTTTTTTGGGGTAGTTTGGTTTTTTGGCTTTTGGGGGGGGGGTCACAGATTCTTTGGTTGTGGGTTTGTTTTGTGGTATTGTGTGGGTTTTTTTGTTGTGGGTTTGGTTTGGTTTTTTTTTTTTAAAAAAAAAATCGAATGACTTCAACATATTCAGGCTGTCACTAAAAGAGCTAAGCACCCCTAGGACTATAATGCTTGCCCAGACAAATGCACATTCCTGTCTGTAAAGACCTAGCCGGAATGTCTAGCATCAGAATTTCACATTTTGTGCAGTCAATTCTATTCCGCATACTAAGCCACAAACCCATTATAGTTGAAAACAGCAGAAAGACTGTTTTAAATTAGGTGACGCAAATACAGTAGTAACAAGCCACAGAAAAAGCACAGATGTATAGAATATAAATACATGCAAGGCAACCGAATATGAAAGGCAGGTATCAGTTAAAATACTTTCTAAAGGATGAACTCAGTTTTTAGCAAATAGTACTAATGAATAAAGCAATATATTAATGGAACAAGAAGGCAATGCAGTGTTTTACATTTCCCATTTACTGAAGTTCTACCAGATACAAAAGCAACAGAAACAGGTAATCGCAGAATGTCTTCTATGAAGACATGCTATATTAAAGCAAGGGGTGTCTTCCTTTGAATGTACAACTGGAAGAGACAGTACGATATGAACTGCTAAAGAAGGCAAGCCTTGCAAAACAGGTCATTTAGACTTACAAGAGATATGATCATTTATCACAAATAAAGCAGGAGAAAATGATGTAGGCACAAAATTAGACAGTACTGCATTTTATACCGTAAATCTAACCCCTTAAGAGAGCAAGACAACTGCCTGTATCAATCTCATTTTTATGAACAGAAATACCCAAGATGGATCTTGCTTTAATGGGGAAACCGAACCAAATGGCTGACAATATTATTTTTTATAGAAGTGTTCTATTCTCTAAGTAAGATTATGATTGATGCTGTGATTTGATGTAAGAAATCATTGGGGGTTTTTTTTGCATGATGAGACTAAATCCATACCAGTAAATCACTGGATTAAAATAATTCAGTCACTTTTTAAATACAGAAGTGCATGAAATTATTAGATTATTAATAGAAGAAACTAATTTATTTTAATATTGGGAGTATTTGAAGATACTTGTTGTTTGTCCAGCTCAGTTCTAGCCAGCTATGGTGCTAGCCATAGTACATTGTTCCAATTGTTCAAGGACAAAGGAAGTTATGAATACCAAGTTAGTGTCTGCAGAATCTACATGTCTGCCATGGTTTCATGGGTTTTTTTAGGTCAAGAAAAAATGCCCTGTTGAGGTGATAAAGCTTTGATTTGTATTAAGGAAGTTCAGTAATTCAAGAGGAGGTGGCAAAAAGACTAAAGAAGCTGAAGCTATTCATAAAAAATTCCTGAAGAAATATTGAAGAAAATAGTATCTGCAGTTTTTAAATCAATTTTGAAAACCCTACAAATATGCTCTACACTTAAGAATGAAAGCAATTGAATCACGCACATTATGAAGTACTAAGTTAAATACTAATGATGCAGTAGTTATGGAAAATTACTATTGTACAATCACCAGTTGGCTCAGAAACAATCAAGAAACTAGAATCTTTTCTGTTGAAAAAGGTTGGCTACGTAAAGCAAATGTCTCCTCCATTCCTTGAAAGGCACCACAGGGTATTTATCTTGCATCAGTACTGACACTACAGACAGATAGCACACTTTGCTTTAATGTCTTTTTTGCGTCCCACTAAGGAAAAGTCAAAGAAAGAATTTTTTGTTCTGTACCTATCATCTAGCCTCTTCCTTTTCACCTGTGTCCATCTCCTAGAAATTTATTTTACTCCTATAAATCTGTTTTCCCTCCCCTATTTTTCTATAGTATTTACTTCTCCTTTATATAATACACAATGTATATTTAAAAATCAGTTCTACTCATAGGATTTGAAGAATCTGAGTAATTTCATGTGCCAGTGTACTATGTTTATTTTAAATTCATGTGACACTTTAAAGATAGCCTGTCTTATGATATTTGACTAAGATGAATCAACATAGCAAAAGAGGCAATAACATCCTTTTTGACAAATCAAAAAATATTTCTTCTTCAAATACCACTATAGCACATCCACTACAGAGTTCATCCTTGCTCATTATTCATTTTACCAAAACAAATATTGAAGAATAGTGTGAGTGAAGCTAGAAGTTAAAAATAATTAGTCTTTGATGTTAAAGAGAAGATTTCAGTAATAAATTTATCGGGCCTAGCCTGACACAGTCAGCCCATGATTCAAAAATTAAATCTGTAGCATACAACAGGACTGACAGAATAATGAAGTAGATTTTTACTATCTGTTATTTTTTTACCTGTCTTTGCACTTGGTTTCTGTCAGGAGTCTCAAACTGTCAGCTGGGGTATTTTGGGAATGACATGGATAAAGTAGTTTCTCCTTCCCCCACTTTAAAGTATCAACCATTCAGTGTTCTTATATTCAGACTTAATACATAGCTAAGAAATGTCTTCCCAGCTGCACCTGTAAATAATCATTGAAAGCAGAACAGATCTGTATAATTTTTGCTTTGCAAAGCAAGCATCTTTATATCAGGAAATTTCCTAAAAAAGATTCTAAAGTTTTTAAATATGTACTTCCCAGTGAAAGGAATTAATGAGATTTAAGCCTAAAGCAAGGTCTTTAGCTCTAGTTTATTATTATGTCTAGAGACATGGGGGTCTTTTGGAAGCTTGGATCAATTTTCTGCATTTTTTTCACATTTAGTTAATTTTGGCATTTTAATGAAGCTGGAGTGTAAACTCAATGGGATCAATTTTATCACCTATGCATTTGTAAAGTATAGTGCAAATTGAGAGCAAATCTTAGTAAATATGGAATAATACATTTTTTGGGAACCTGTTGCATAGCTTCCTCCTTTCACACCTGAAAGGTTCAGAAGAATAAGATACATGGAACCAAATCACAGACTCTGGTATACTTTGTCAACCCATAAAAAAAGCATCCGCTGAGAGCAGCAAAAGTATCCAAAACTTGCATTGCACCAGGAAATTTGGATCAAGACAATTCACTTCCTCTGAAACCAGATGCTACAATAGGATGTGAATTTTTTTAATGCATTCTGAAGGATGTTTCATTTAAAAAAAAAAAAAAAAAAACAAACCAAAAATAAGAAAGAAATCCCACAAGCAGGATATATTATCAAACTATCTATAAGGCAGAAGTATTCCAGATAAAGGCTTTCACCTGAAGACCCTAAGCATTTCTTTCAAGACATATTCAAACTAAATGCATGCAAAGAATTGTCAGGAAAAATGAGAGCTCTTTTTACAAGAAGTGACTAAAAATACAACCTGATTCAGTCTACCAAAGCTGATGCTAACAGAGAATATGAGAACTTTCTATCAATACACCAGATGAATGAGTGGCTGGAGGCAAGAAGAGTAATCATGCCTTCACATAAAAAATAGGTATAAATTAGCAATGAAGAAATGTAGTCAGTAAATTAGAAGTGTTTGTGGGTCTTTTGTGTTGTTGGTTTTTTTGTGTGGTGGGGTGTTTTGGGGTTTTTTTTGTGTGTGTTTTTTTTAAACACATCAGAGGTTGGACTTCTGGAACAGTTTTTCAGTTACAGAAAAAACTGAACTCATTTGAGATGAGGCTTGATAAATTCACAAAAGAGACTGTATTTTAAGAGTTGCCCGAAATACCAGAGAGGTAGACTTTCAGAAGTCCCTTCTTGTAATCTTGTGTCTTTATTTCCACATTATCCTGATCCCTATGCATTCAAACATCTGGCTTGCTTTGTGAAGCTGGCTGTAGCTTGAGCAAAGAACTTGATTGTATTAAAACTAGATAATAAATGCACGTATTTTTGAAAAAGAGCCACTTCATAAATTAACTGTACAAACCTAAATGCCAACACTTCTTCACACCTCAAACTACTAACAAGATGCCTACAGCAGCTGGAGGAAACAATTCTCTCTAAAAATGGAAGGGCAGTAAGAGGGCTATTCTGCAGTTGTTGATTGTTGTCCCAGATTTGACACAACTGTGACAATTAGATCCTTTTGTAGCACAGACAGCAAGGGGAGATGAAGGAGTTTTTGCTGCCTCATGTTTCCACACATCGGTTTCCCTCATGTGACACCAGCTCAAAACACAGTCAGTGAAAACTACACTGCATCCCATTTGGTTCCTTTAACAAGCGAAAAGTTGCTATGCTGCAGTCTGTGGATAGCTGTCATACTCTTTCTCCCACATTGCACTTCTGTGGGATAGTGCTACATCAAAATATGTGAAAGCATGGAGGAATGGAAAATGGCCCTATTGTGTGATTAAGAACACATGCCAGTGTGGGAGGTTATCTAAGCCCTTCTGCTAGCACTGAAGTGTCATCTGCTCCCCTGTCCTCAGCTAGAATGAGAAATACAGGGAATCAGTAGTAACCTATCTTAGTCAGAACTCTTGTGTAAAGTTGCTTTAATTTCATGCCACATATTATATATATTTAATTTGGTATAGATTAACCTTGCTTAATTCTCATTCCACAAATAGAAATTAGCATTTTAAAGAAAAAAAAAGTTAAAAATAGCTAAGAAACTTAAAATTTTCTTGAGGTTTTACAGATTTCTTAAACTCTCAAGTTCAGGAATACTTTCCTAATGTTTTAATATTTTTCTTGGTTAACCTATGTTTTGTAGCATCCATTTCATGTTTCACGATAGTGTAAAGAATATGCAAGAAACAGTACATAATGATATGATCCTGGCACTGTAATTTTGGTCTTGTGTATCTCAATGATCACATTCCTTTGATATGCCACAGTAAGTTTTAAAATGTTGCATTTAATGGTAAGTCTGGTAAGCCACAATTGTAGAGCTTAGTAATGCTTGTTTTGGCTTCGTAAAGTGAGATATCAAAGTGGTATAAGATCAACTTGCCATACTTGGCACCATCAAGTTTAAGTTAAACTTGTATCTTACATGAATGGACAGTCCAATAAAACCATCCCTCTGGAAATAGCAGGGTACTGTATATAAACTAGAAGAATTATTGGTTGTAAAGCAGTCTGGACTGAATATAACAAACTCAGCTGGCTTGAGCTTAGGGAGCCGTTTCTTTTGCTTCATAACAGAGCTTTTGTTTCAGAAGCTGGAGACCCTGTGTTTAGCCCAGCAACAAATTCTTAAATGAATCAACTGTATGTAGGTTTGATAGTGTGTTTACCAAGACTTTCAGATGCGTATTGTTTCATCCACGTATGTGTGTTTACCAAGACTTTCAGATGCGTATTGTTTCATCCACGTACCTTATACAGTATGGTCTAAAAACACAGTACATACTACTACTAAAAACACTACTATGTCTGTATACTACCCTACACTAAAAATCTAAAATAAACAAAAGCTTTCCCTTTAAAATATCTAAAAAACAATTGTGCCATAAAAAACACATTTCTAGTCATCCAGAAGACAGATCTACTATCATACTAGCTTTCACAAAGTGGCTGGTCTACCCCATTCTAAAGCAATTCATCATAGGTTTTCCTTCTTTCTTGTTGGTAAACAGCTCGTATTCTTTATGACCAATTCTTAATTCCCTATTTCAGTTACCATTATCTTCCTTTTCCCATCACCATTGTAACCTTTCATGGACTAAACTACTTTATGCAATCCAAGCTTCCCATTTCAGGTCATTGCATTATTTTAAGGAAATTTCCAACTTAAATATATTTATGCTTAAGGTGGGTATATAACTAGTTAAATGTGGAAGTACAAGTCAGTGTGAGGAAGGGTTATAGGAACAGTCTTTTGTACATTCAAATTTCAGCCAGTGCGTTCCACAAAAGTAACATTTGTGAAATCATTACCTTGGAGATGAAATAGCACAATGCTTGAAGCATTCAGCTAATTCAGTCTTACAGCCCAAATTTATGATTTATAATAATTACTTATGAACATTGCTCAGGAACAGAAGAAGAAAGACTGAAAGCAGCAAGCTGTATCTATTTTACTTAAAATCCTTTTAAATCACCAATGACTTCATGTTCTTCAAAATACCAGGAAGGGCTGAGAAGCTGTACCTAGAGATATTGACAACTGTAACTGGGGTTTAAAAATATGGTTACATGGATGCCTGCCTGACAGCAGGTAAAAAAAAAAAATTATTTGTACTGACAGACAATTGTGACTTGAATTTATACACTCCCAAGGGAGATAGATATGTGCCCTGCTTTCTAGAGAATTACAGTGTGAGTCAGTCTTCAAATCTTGCACAGGTGAACAGAAAGACCAGGCAAGAAGTGAGAGGAGTGCAGATCCTGGCTTGATTTACATGCAACATGGTAGCAGAAATACTTTTCAGCCCTCAGAATGAAATCCAGTTAAGATTTAGAAGAGGGAGTAAATAGTTTGTCCAGTTTGTTAGGCAGGTTTTCCAACAACCCACAATCTTGATTTTATCAATTTACAAATCAGGTTATTTGGCATTTTACTAAAACACAAGTTTAAAACCCTCACTTTATTGCTTTGAATGAAAGCCTGGTGAGCTCCACTACCTAGTCTTACTTGCTTTCACCACTACTGAACTAGGCAAGAATCTACTGGTTTATTCCTTATCATATTACCGTAAATGCCTATAGGGAATAACTCAAATGCAGACTACTATCCCAGCTTAGAAAATATTCACCATATCAGCCTATGGCTATATGGTTTGCTATGGTTTCTTCATCTATACATTTCAAATATCTTCTCAGCTTTCCTCATCCCTTTCTCACAAAGATGACAGCAAAAAGTTAAAGTTCTAAAATACTTGGAAAGTGCCTCCGGATTGGTTATTTTATATATTTTAATGTGTAATTATAACAGGCTACTACTGGTACAGCAAGATTTTGCTTACCACTCTTCTGATATTATAATATTACAGAGATAAACAATGTTGTGATAATGGTTCCTTTACTGCTTATTCATCAAACCCATACCAGTCAATATCATCAAATTGTACATTTGTTACTGTGAAATTATTTTCCTAACATTTCAAATTATTTCACAATCTCATATTATACAGGATTATTAACACCACTATCTTATTTTCAGACACGAAACTGAATCTTTTCTTTGCAGAATGAAAAAATTACAGATTATACTGTGGATAGTTCATAGTGGGTGTCAATTTTCCATATCACCCAAGTAATAGGAATAAACTAGTGACTAAGGATTACGTCTAAATCAATATTCGCAGGGTCACTTGGGAAAACAATCCAAACTAAATTTCAAAATGGCACTGTGATATCATATCAAAAGGTCGAGTAGATAAATTTATTCAGAATTAGTCTCCATAATTAGGTGTAATTTAACCCACTTTTCTTCTAAAACACATTACATCTATGCACACAGTTTAATTCTGAATGAGAGCATTTTCTAGAAATAAGGTTTTTCAATTAATTTTAACTTGTATCTTTAATAAATCTGAACTCATTTTTCCTTTGTCATTTTATAGATAAATTAAAAAAATGTTCATTTAACATGCAATCCAATGTTAGCAACTGAAGAACACCAGAAAAGGGGGAAACCGATACTAGTAAATCTAAATGGATGTTGTACACTGAAAACCTTTTGGAATAGAAATAGCATCTTTGCCTAAATATTATTTAGGTAGATATTTTCAATTTTTTTTGTTTCTTTATCCTTTCCTTTACCACAAACCATTTTTCAAGTAAGAAATAGGAAAAACACCACTACCAAAAACAGAAAAGCCCAGGGACAACTTTGATTTTCTCACCGAATCTTTTCTTCATAATTTTGGAAAAATCAGTGATAAACTTTATATATAATTGGTATTTTTCTTTGTTTTCTCTTTGTGAAAAAACAGAACTGGAATGCTAGAAAATTATGAAGATTTTACCTGCCTCTTGCCACTACCCTGACTGATGTAAAATGGCAGTGATCCATAGGAATACAAAACCAGTAAGTTTTAAGAAAATGCAAATGAAAACATGGAAAATAAACAGAGAATTCACTTACCTCTTAAAACTGTTGTTGAATAATACAATACTGAAGCAATAAACAAGCATCCATTTTCACACCTGTCAAAAAACAATAGGCAAATGACTCCTAGTAATGTATTGGCAAGGAACACAAAATGTCAAAATATGGTTATCATAAGCTATCCTGATAAGGATATATGCAAAAAAACAATACTTCTGATACACTGATTTTCTTAGATTTATAAGGAGAAAATGAATAACCTCAGTTAATGAATACCAAATCATATGTTTCTGATATTGCCTACTGATGACTTATATGGACCCAAGTCTATTTAATCAACCATGTAAAACTGGTATGAGGATGAGATTAGGCTCTGTATGGTCTGAATTAAAATTCTCTTATAGAGATATTTGTGTTTGAGAACTCAAGTTTGTCATTAGCTATCTTCTTTACCACCAATTTCTGAACACTTATTATACAGTATATCTCTAGATACACGAGTGGAAAGGAAGTAAAGTCTGTATCATTTACCACAGCAGAACTTACAGCCAAATTATGCAAGTTCTCACCCAATAATAAGTGATGAAAACTTCATGGTATACCACACAGATATACATTCTTTCAGAGCAAGCAGATAGCATTTTTAGGTATTTTGCTCAATTTAAGACATTTAAATTGAGTTATATTTTAAAACTCCTGTGATTACAAAATAGACTGCCTTAGTCTGATGAGTCCTATTTTGCAGACTTTGGAAGAAAAGAAATAGTAAAAACGAGAAATTGTATTTATTGGTTGCTTTTAAAAACAACAAAATCTATTTTATTTTACATTGGAATGTTAGGCTTTAAGTTCTGGCATCCCTTTTTAATGATATCGGTCTCCTAGTTCTAGCTCTCACTGCTTGTTTCTTGTTCTAACAGACTATCCCAAAGCAATTCAACATTGGTCAAAAATTGACTATTGCCCTTCTGGGCTTCAGATTAGCCTAACGGTGAGATGAAACTCAATAGCTGGTGCAGGGAAGATGAGAAAGGTATATTTTTGTGGCAGTTTATTTAAAGAAAGAAAAAGTCAGCTGACTGAGACTGCTCAAAGGTTTTGAATGTTACAGGCATGTTGCAGGAGGCTGGCTGAAGAGGCAAATACAGGTGAAATCAAATATGGATGATAAGCAAAGTTTATCACATGACTCCGTAATTCATCACAGGGATACCAACAGCTATATGCTAACAAGCAGGCAAAGAGATAATTCCAGCTTAGCTTCACCACAAAAATCAACATATTTGCCTTAGAGGAGACTGCTTTTCTAACCCTTTGTGACAGGGCAGTAAGCAAGCTGGGACTTTAAGACAGAACTACCTGCCCCTTCCTTAAGATTAGCACCTCAAAAGCAGTTAAAGTTTTTTAATTCCTAAGTTAGGTTTTAGTAGAACCTAAAGTGGAACAAGGTAACTTTTCAAATAGACAGAACACAAATCAGTTGAAAGAGACCAGTTCAGCTACAACATTTTGTAAACAATTTCTTCCCTACCCTCGGTGCCTGTACATCCAAATCCTGTTCCGAGGTCCAGCAGTTTCTAATTCTTGAATTGCTACAAACTCAGCATTCCTTTTTTTTTTTTTAAAAAAAAAAAAAAAAAGCTTAAGGAGACTTTCCTTGTCCCTTCATGTACAGCTATATGGCTGCTCCCTGGCTCCCTGTCTCTTATAAGAATTTCCCAGGTCCTCTGCAAACACCCCAGCTGCTTGCACTGAGCTGTGGAAACTTTGCCAGCTGAGCATGGCCAGTAACACTCAGAAACTAATTCAAGGCAAATCCCACCATCCCTTCCCTTTGGAAAAGTTCACCTGAACTTAATAAATCCCTCATCAGGCCTATTTTCACCTTTTTATAAAGCATAGCACACAATAAGCTGTGATCAAACAAGTGATACAATACACCTGTCATCACACCATGGATGAAAGACAGTGCTCTACTGTTAATTGTTAACTTTAAAATTATGTGACTGCTGAATTTAGCTTGCTTACCTTCATAGTGCAGCAGGATGTTCTGTGCTACTCAGCACCCCCTGGTTGTGCTTCCTGGCAGTACCACAACAGCAGAGAATCCTTAGAAGTTCTGATATTTAGAGCTCTACAAGGCTTTTCTTCAACATGTGGTTAATCAAGCAGAGCTCACTGATGTCTGTTCTTTTAACTTAAAATGAGATTCCTTTAATTTCATGCTCAAATATTTGCTGGATGGATTTAAGAGCATATGTCTGTTGCAGGAAACAATGCTTTAATGGAGAAGGAACAGCAAGGCAGAGTTCGTTTTTTGAGAGAGGTCTTCTTTTCCCATGAAATGGCCTTTACTGGTATTAAGGCAGTTTGCTGTTTTGGTTTTTGTTTTGTTTTGTTTTGTTTTAAACTCCCCAAACATAGGTTTGGCATAGATCTATGGAAGGCTGGCATGGGCTTTAATTTTTATTAGTTCTTGACACTTAACAACTTTTCTCCAAACAAATTATTGAAAACCTTGGATCTGAGTTATGACCCTCAGAATACACAATTTTCATCTGATTAAATAAAAGCAGCAAGTTTTCAAGAAATAAGGATGAATACATTTTTAAAGTGAGAGACCTAACTAGTGAGAGAGGAAGCAAAGCACTGAACATCTATTTTTAAGGGGAATTTTTCAGAAACAAAATAATTCCTGCATTTCTTCCTGCTGTCTTCTGCATAGAAAGAAGCCACTGTTTCACAACCCAGACCATTTTGCCTTTGGGGAGGGGAAGTCAGGAACCGGGAAACTCCCTGTTGAAGGGACAGCAGCAGCATTCCCATGCCTGCAGCCCATTCCTGTGGCTCCCACAGCTGGAAATTAAACAGAAAAAGTGGGTAATGCAAACTTGTGGTCAGGTTTCAAAGTTAGTAGATTGTACTAGCTTGACATGTTTGAAATCAAACTGCATTCTTTCATTCCATTTTTTATTGTTTGATCGATGTAAGTGTTTGAAATTTTATGAATATCTATCTGCTGTGACAGCGTACTAATGCTCTCTCAACCACTACAATTTTTTAAACATTGTTTGTGTTCCTCTTTCTCAATGCAGTATTAGATCAAATTTCACAACTTGACTAACAGTGTAAAGGCAACTAATATTAAATAAATTAGCAGCTTCATTTTGTAGGGTAATTTCATGGGTCTTTCTAAATTATTTTTTCTCAAAAATAGTAAGTTCAATGAGTTACAGAAATGTATCATCAAGATATGCTATCACAAATTATGTTTCTAAACAAATAATGGGACGACAAGCTACCATCTCTTTCCCATTACTTTCTATAATAAAGAAACAGCTCCAGAGTTTTCTTGGGAATTTAAGACATATTCAAAGCAGATAATAACATGTAAATTCCTTACAGGCTAAGGTAAGCCATTGGGGAAATGACACCTTGGAGACAAAGTAGTTCTGAAAAATCAGCTCTGACAGAGGAAAACAAAGTGACAGACCCACAGGCAACTCCAAAGTCAGTAGCTCTACTGCTTGTGAAGTCTGCCAAGAAGCATAACATGCCCAGGTATTTCCAGCTGCCTGTTCATTATTCTCATTCCTGTCAAAATGCATCTTTCTTGCAACACTGTCATTCACAAAGCATTCACTTTAGGCTCCAAAGGCAAACAGGCCAAATTCAGAGCTCTAATAATCTGACATGAGACTACTGAAGCCAATAGTTATGCCTGTTTATATTAATGAAGAAATTTGTCTCAATATCTTAAAATGCAGGAAATTCTGATCCTATTCAATTAGGTGCAATTTACCATGGGTTTGTAGGAATTTAAGGGATTATTTCAAAAGTTAGAACTGCAAGACTGGAGTTTATCTTCAAGACTATCTGAGATTGTTCTACTGGGTTTTAGCATCAATATTTCATCAATCTC
>NW_009612242.1:63859-70972 GCF_000690535.1 Cariama cristata
TGGACATTAGCAGCACAGGCATCACTGAATGGTGGAAACTGAATGTCCATTGTCATTTAGCAGTTCTCTCCCAAAGCACAGCACTGCAAATAAGCCTTTCTCACTCCCCTCTTCCTATAGGTCTTTCCTGTTTTTCAATACCATAATAATTTTGGGTCCAACAGAAGAGTATCTACAGTGAACTAATTGTCCAATTTTTTTCTTTTTTTTCATCCACTTCAAGTCTCCTCCAACTCAAAATAATAGTAACATCATTCCAGTTTATCTCTGTCTCAGCCACTATATAGATGCCCAAGAAATATGTATTGATTCTACTTTTCATATATAAACAACACCACTTAAATACAATGATTTTAGAAATATCTAGCTACCTTGTAGTAGTTGGAACTAGTCCTGGGCAGAAAAAGATACATATATATACACATATACCCCAGTGCGGTACACAGATATACTTATACACATAAAAATTAAGCACCTGCCAAAATACTAGAAGGATCAGAATTATGGCTGGCTTGCAGATGTGGGAATAAATAAAGAATAGAAACAGCATTTATAGTTAAGATAGGTTGGATGTTCTTACCTACGGGAAAGTAAAAGACAAGATTGCTATATATCATCTGGAATGAATTTTGAGCTTTTTACATACCTGAAAATAAAAACAGATGTATAAAATCCTATTGACATAACAAAGCCCAATTTTGAAAAGGCTATTGACTGCAAATGTGATGATCCCTAAGGTCTATCTTTAGGAGGACTGAAGGATTCTGAGCAATCTAGGGATGATAGCAAGGTAGCTAAATAATCAATATTTGGAGTCAAATATTTTTCTTTTCTCTCCACTTCTCAGTATCATTCTCATATCTGATTATAATTTGGTAGAGAATTAGAAGACTAAACTATATAATAAATTTTGGGAAATTACTGAAGACATCATCTGGAATCACTTTGGATCCAACAAATTAATGCTTAGTATAAAATAAATACTTCCTCCTACACTTCAGAATCTGCAAACAGACACTGTAGATGCTATAAACATATCTGAACCTTGATTTCTCCAAACATTGAGAATCTACACTAATACTGCACCTAGCACAGAGAAGTGATCTCTGCTTTCACTGTCTGACAGCAGTACAAACAAATAGGCATATTTCAACCTTCATTGTTTTGTCCACTGTATTTCAGATATTCTGTGACTTGTTTTATAACCATTTGATAGTACTACATTTTGGAATGTTCAGATTTTATTCTGACTGATGTTTTGCTTTAGCAATCTAATCTCAAGGCATTATGTATAAATTCATCATTTTTTTTTCATTATACCTGTAGAAATTTCAGTGTGTAAATAAGCAAAATATTTACATTCTCTTAATCTATGTGAAAATCACCAGAACAAATTTAATACTGAAATAATTGAATTCTAGACTCACTAGCATCTACTGAAGACTGTTATCTAGTATAAAATTTACTTATTACTATGACAACTTAATAATCAGTAGCATAGTACTTTAATCTTGAGCATCCAGATCATGTAACTCACAAAATAATATAGTAGTGGAAGAAGCAACATAATGGAACTTGCATTTCTTTAACTAAGAATCCAAATGTGAACTTTCATATTCCTATCTTTTTATTGCCTATGTTATACTATCTCATGAAATTAATATTAATAAATTCAGCTAGATTTTAATCTAGAGTTTTACGTTTTTTACTTTGTTCACTTTACTGTTTTCATCTTCCTCAACTATCACTATGCTAGTAGACCTCATTACTTTTTGTTTCAGTCCAGACTGGCTACAAATGAATCTCATTATTTTATAGTTTGAGCAACGTGCCTGATTAAGTTAATAATTTTAATGGTATTGACTAAAAAATAATTACTTTCTGGAAAAAAAAATCAAAATATGGGCAGTTGAGACTTTTACAGACTGCAGTAGAGTTATTGAAGCATTGTGAGCACCTGTTTAATATGTTTTTTAAAGTACTAAGGGGAGATGAATACCACTAAGAGTGAATGAAGTAGCAATCAACATAATGATCATTAGTAAAACACACATTATAGAAAAAAAAGGTGAATTGCAATATCAAAATATCATCAATTAAGACAAAGTATGCAAAGATGTTCTGCTGGTCTTGCATTAACTTAATTCTTGTGTGGTTCTCACAGAGCTGCTATATTCTCCTCTGTTTGTCCTAATATCAGATACAAATATTCACATTTTATTACATTAAACAATGATTAAAATCATATTTTCAAGACACTTGCCCTTTCGACATCCATACAAATGCACAAACAACATGTAAATACACTGCCTTTGAGAGGAATTACGTGCTCTGCAGAAATCCATGCCCATGGACAGGAAGTTCAAGGCAATTTGGCAGTTTTAGTGCAATCCTTGTTTCATTATTCCCTGTCACATGAGCTACTCAAAGCCTTCTAGGAACTGCTGTTACACACAACCCACTGGCCTCCTAGGACTGGTCCCAAGGATTTTGATAGGGCTTGCATACTGAAGACTGCCTCACATTTCAAAAGGGCATGGTCAGCCCTACACAGAGTTTTCAAAACTTAAACAATTAAAAGGCACAAAATCAAATTAAAAGCTTTGTCATGTCTTAATTTTAAAGCTACTACATATAATTCAACTACTTTCCTCAAAGGAGTTTATTTTTTTTTTTTCTGTGATAAATATAGGATTATATGTAATGAAGAATTATCACGTGGCATGACAGTGCATGAGATTCAGTTTTCATTAGCTAGTGCAATTAAAATGGCCATTATTTTATGAACAGAGGTGGATAATGAGAAATATTTGAACAAGTCTGCCAGCACTCTCACATTCCAAGGCAATTGTCATTTGACAACCCTGTGAGTCCTTTGTCAGGATGTGTTATTTTGGAGGAATATGAGTTAAATATAATGGGACTTAAATATTTATTGAAAGATAAACTACTAATGTATTTTTTATTTTATTTTTATTTATATATAGGCACATTATGTTTTCGTCCTCCTCTTCTCAAACTTGGGCGAGTGAGAGGGCAGGCATATGAGAGGGAGCTACCTGAGGCAGAAGGCCTCCCTGAAATGTTACCTTTGTTTCCTCAGTGCTCTTTGTTACAGAACAGGATAAACTTTTATTCTACTCCAAAGTACTTTAACAAATGATTCAGTTGCGAGGTGTCTATGCATAGGAAGCACAGGACTGTCATGACTACGCATAAATTAATTTGTTGTTAGCTATTCACCTTCTTAGTTCTCTCCCTGTCTTAATTTCCCCCAGTTAAAAGGAACTGTGAGGGTGGTAGCGTTAATGTTGCCAGAAACTAATAAACATGCTACAAGTGTGTGACACATGCAGACCATTAGTCTGTGCCTGCACTGCCTCCTTGTGCATCAGATAGGCCACCAGTACTCCCCCAATACAAAACAATGCCACAAAACAACGCAGAATAGGGACTGTACGAGGCCTTTTATACTTAAACATCTGCATTCTTAATTTGTCAAAAGTCAAATTAAAAATGGACTGTGGTAGATAGACATTGGCCCCCTGCTTCAAGAACAAAACTGATTAAAGCAGAACTGATCAGGGAGACTCTGTCTGATAATAAGATAAACAGTTGGCAATGAGAGTAACTGAGCCTGTCCAAACTGTCCCCTGTTAGTTCCCCCAGCCTACGTATCTGTTTCAACTGGTCTGAAGCAAAAGGAAGTCTCAGATAAATCGTGAAAACAAATGAATGAAGGAACCAATTAGATACCAGCAAATAAAGGCAAATATTTGAAAGTGTTGTGTTGCAAAACCAGGACAGACTTATAATGAAAGGTAAGTTTTAGCTGGCCATTGAATAAATTCAGAAACAGCAATCAAAATGTAGGTTTTTGACAGTTCTGGTGTGTAATGGCAATATCTAAAAACTAGACAGAAACTGAGAAACTAACCCCTACATCAACTATGTATGTCTCATTTTCAGTTGTCTTAAATAAGGAAAATTCTGGTATGCTTAATATGTCACATGTTAGGAGACATATTACACATGACACTAATTGCTCGTATTTTTTTTCTCTTGAATTAAGTATGACTACAACAGGTTATGATCCCAAGAAGAAATTCATGCAAGTGAAAAAGGAATGATTGGTTGCTGTTCAATTGCACTGTGCTATGCTATAAAGTATCAGTAGGTGAACCTTGAAAGATTAGGGAGTTTGGCTGAAACGAGCCCCAAAAACTTTAGCCGAATTACCAAAGTGAGCTGGCAATGCTGCATGATACTTGATACTTCCTGCTGCTTGCTGAACAGGATGGAAATGTTGTGCTGTTTATATGCTGTAAAATGCTATTTCAGCAATATTTTTCTCTCTACCAAGGGAGGTGCAGGAAGATCAGACTATGCTACAAGACAGTCATGATTAAGATTCAACAAAGTCAATGAGACCAGGAAAGATAGTGATTGCTGCTTTTCTCCAGTGAATTTCATAGGTTGACAGAGTTTTAACATTCTCTTTTAACATAAGGGTAAACACGTAGCACATTCGCAGAACAATTCCAGTCAGAAAATCTTCCATTCACAAATGTGTGGTCCTACAGATCCACAATCCACAGAGAAACTAACATCCCAGTCATACCATATCTTGTAGCTCCTCAAATAGATCATTTGTACCAGCATCAGAGCAGTGCTTACTTTTGTGTATATTAAGGCTACATAAAGAAAGAAAGGAGGAACTTCACAGAGAATTACAAATTTGTCAGACTACATCTATCAATGAAAAGAACAAAGTTAATGAAAAAAATGTGCTCATAATCAAGATTTTACATAAATGCAGTCAGGTACTTTTCCTA
Source organism: Cariama cristata (assembly GCF_000690535.1). Lineage (NCBI taxonomy): Eukaryota > Metazoa > Chordata > Aves > Cariamiformes > Cariamidae > Cariama > Cariama cristata. Next base: position 68,695 of record NW_009612242.1, read on the forward strand.
TCATCTAACAATATAGATGCACACTGATAAAAAGGAAGGTTGAGGAATAGAACAGATGAAGGAAGACAAGACAACTGTGTGACATGGAGCTGTGCATCAAAGTAGCAAGGGGGTAGGGAGCTCAAGGAAAGAACACATGCCCTCATCTTGTCTGCATAGACCGGTCAGAATCAAGCAATAAACTATTTTTTTCCAAACAATCCTGATCTCCATTATGACTAAGTAAACAAAAACAACCAAAAAAAACCCTGAAAATAATGTGTTAGCTTCTGGTAACACCAGTTTCTTTCCTCTCCCTTTGATGCACAGAGAACGCACATGGGGAGAGTTCTTCATCCTTCTTTTCCTAAATCACAACCATAATCAAACCAATAACCACAGCATACACGAAACTAAGAGACTGACCCCTATTACTATCTCCACGGCTCACACAAAATCAGTTGATAATTCAGGCTCTCCAAGTGAATTCTCAAGCCCAAATGTTAACACATAGCTAGATAACTAGCACTTATAACAAAATAAAAGATGACAGTTCTTATAACACTAGCAAGCCCTGCAGTGTCTGGGAAAAGCAAGACTCTTGAATGTTTATTGCCTTAAGCACTAAACATAACCCCAATCCTAAATATTAATTTCATTGCAGCAAGCTGATGGATCTGTACAAACTGTGCTAAATTGTAACCTTAGGTGTAGTCTGTTTGGCAACACTTACACCATATCTGAACTAAGACAATGGCCCATGAAAACATCAGTGCTGTTCTTATCTCAATGAGCTGAGCAGAATCCAACAATTATCCAGCGTGCTCAAGTTTTCACTTCCCAAATGATACCTCCTAACTCTACCCCAAACCCTAATTTTACACACACACTATGGTTACCAAAAAGAATACAAGCTCATGATGATTCCATACAACGTCCTATTCCTGCAAACTTTGTAGAATCTGGCTATAAGTGTGGGTCTTGAAAATATTCTTTTTCTACCCTAATCTTCAAGCCAATCTTATCCCTAACCTTCACTATACCCAGTCCTGAAAACAAGGCATTGGCCGCTGATAGCAATAAGCTGCCTCATATTTCCCAGCAATAACTCAGTCTCCTGAAGTCATCTTTTGTAGTCTTACTTTAAAGACTACTGTATATAGGTTTGGCAGTTGAAAAAGACAGCAAACTGAAAATAGGATACTGGATCTTGATGATACCAGACCACTTTGTATCTCTAGATCCAATCAACTGGGTTGTTTATGAATTACATTTTTGAGTCCTCACTTAAACCTCTCCTCCTGTTGACAGCAACATTCCTAACTCTTCAGATCTGTAAAAACTGATGGTGAACTAAGGTCTTGACATTTCCTTAATCTTAATCTGAAAGATAGCAAATCATTACTGAAAGAGAACAAATGGCATCAGCTTGTAGCATCACCGGTCTCTTTCCTGCCCCTAAGAACCTTCTGGAGACTAGCAATAAATTGGATTCTAGATAGTAAATATAATCTCAACCCTATCCAGAAGACCAGACACCTCAGAGCCACAGAACAGTCCCTCACCCATTTTATTTACTAGATTCAGTCTAAAGATTCCCAAACATTAATCCTAATTTCTATACCTCCAATTCTAACTCTTGCATTTTTAATAACTAAGGATAAATTAATAGAGGAAAAGCCAACGGCTTCTATTCATATGAGCTGAGTCTTATTAATTCTTATTTCTAGGAACATTGTAGATTCTACCATAAGGTATGCTCTTTATTCTTGGTCATCCATTTCCAAAACACAAAACCTGTCTTAAACACAACGCTCTCCTAGGGAAGTATTCCTACAGAGACTGACAGACAAAAAGACAAGACAAGGCTTCTAGCAGTATCTGCCCAATTCTCACCTCTGTGGCCTCTGCAGAATGCAACACTAATCTGTAATTTTTACGTAGGATCCTAGTGATGTAATATAAGACAGTATCAGTCTCTGGTTCTCATTTGTACTATTTCTATGCTTACCTGCAGGGGACCCTGTAGAATAAAACATTACTCAGGGATGCAGACACATAATATTAAAAAACCTAACCTCAAGTGTAACAAAAGCCTTGTTCAGATCTAGGGAATGAATTCCAACTGTAAACCAAAATATAGACCCTTAACTTATTTCTCCATCTGGTATAGAAATATTATTTTCTCTTGAGGAAGAAAATGACAAAAGCCTTTGGCTGCTAGCTACATTAGTACAAAGCTTCCTGCCAAGACCTTTGCATTTATGAGAAATTAATTTACCTGTTGATGCTTGCTTTC
>NW_009612242.1:71003-74326 GCF_000690535.1 Cariama cristata
GCCTTAAACCCTCTGCCTAACACTAGACTTATTCTCAGCCTACAGGAGACTAAAGCATTGGTTTCTGTCAGTTGGTATAAGACACTCTAATTCTTGGGAATCTGAAAGAAAGAACCAATGGACACCGAGCCATTCCCTAGCCCAAAGAGTTTGGTGAGGCACAGAGAAAGCCTTGGCTTCATCTGTGAAAACCTGAGATAATGGAACCACGTGAGTTCAGTGAAGCTGTAAGCTATAACTGGTAGTAAAAAATGGTATATTACACTTCTTGAAGATAGAATCATGGAAAGAAATACTGCTGTTTATTTTGTCTATGTCCATGCATTCATATATTTCTCTCCCTTTAAAACTACAAAAAGAAGCCCATTAGCATTTCACCTAGCAGAGATCATTCCACTAATCTCTGTTTGTAAGACATCTTTTTTTACAAGGGTTCACTTCACTGAAGCAGTATAACTCACTTTTCTTCCCAGCATTAATCATACAACAGAACACTCTCAGAAAACATAGAACTGCACCAGAAATGAGACAAGGGCGAAACACTCACCTACACAAATCAAAATAATTAAAGTAATAGAGAAGGCAGCGGGTGAAGACTTTTAAGACAGCCTTTTATTTTGCAACATCCGCTTCTGTGCTGTGAACAGAATTGGAGAAAGAAGTTCAAGCTTTAGAAGGCACCAACATCTGTGTTAAGCTAGAAACAAAGTAGTTTAAGCCAAATCAATGTCCCTGGGATACACGGAAACCAACAATAAAAGCATATCCTTACAGTGCATTAGTTATTCCCAATGAAATGACCCCTTTATATACAGAAAGAAGTCTCTTGCTTTTCATGATGTCAAGGAATATGCTAGGAAAAACTCAGTATGATTGCAAGACAGCCAGGGAACATCACATTTACAGTTACATTTCATTACAGTGCCTATAGTCTGAAGAACGTAAAAGCGCTGCTGCTGTGAGTTTCTTGTAAGCTATAGTGGTCCAAGGAAACATACTCTCTTCTCCATAGTTCCTAACCCCTCCCCCTCTCTGCCCCAAAATACAACAATGACCCGTCTGTGCACATACAAGGGAGCAATTCCTAATATTTAAACATGGACTAATCTGCCAACATTGATGTATCAGGGACAGAACATAATGAATGTCACAGTGCTTAGTCTTTCTTTTCACTCAAACTGTCTTGAAGAGTAATGAGGAACAAGAAAGCCGGCGGAAAGAACAAACCACTGTGGACCCCGTTGATTTAAAAAATAACATTATTCGCTTCTCTTCCGGTTTTTTTCTGAAAACATTTTCATGTTTTAACACCCTTTCAGATTCAAGAAAGAACATATTTCTTCTCAAATTGCATCTAAGTGCTGAAATTTTCTACCAAAAATCTTTTATGAATAATTTTATGCTACTCATAAAGCTTATGTATGCTCTAAATCATTATCTATTCTTTGACATACTTTCATTGCACCTAGACTGCAATTACTTGACTCTGGAACACCACCATGGCAACTAAGAATATTACAAACAATAACTAAGAAAATCAGTTAAATGAAAATCAATAGTTTTTAAGTACCGAATTTGATGGGCTGCAAGATGTGGATCTTTAGCTAAATGGCATATAACTTTTCTCTTGTAATTGCAGAATCTGATGGTAGTTTATTACATGTATGTGTGGCTTGACATGCTGGCATGCAAAAATAACTGAGCTAGCTCTAAAAAAAAAGTGGTTCTGGTACTAGAATTCATACAGAATTATACAAACTTGTATATTAACATAAGCATGCTACCTCACCCAGATTAATATATTTTCCTTCTAATGCCTTGCGGGGATCTAAAACTCGGCCAAATACTCAGCATTTTGTCCTACTTGTTCTGCTTCAGATTGCTGTAGGACCACAAAAAATCAGCGGTATCTTTCCACTGACACTTTGCAGGCCTAATCACATCTCTAAAATTTAAATAACTGTAAAGGCACAGTGTTAAATTACTATTCTCTACACTGTGAGAATACTTGTTCTTTTTCAACACCTACCTGAAATGCTTCCATTTCCTCTCTTGGGCAGAGACAGAAATTTTTCTTTTTACTAGGCTACAGTTTAGCTGTATTCATTTAGGCTAACACGAAGGCTCAAAAAAGGTATCAGAGAGGCAATGTGTGATGAGAGACTGGAAGTAGCAAGAATGCTGGTGACAGAAAGGTGTGTAATTTATAAGCATCAAGAGGAAACTTGAAACTTCATAGCATGTGCAATTTTCCAATGGCAAAGTATTAAGTAAAAAGAATAAATAGCCATTGGGACTACCTACTGACAAATAGCCATTGGGACTACCTACTGACATTATAACAAAGGAGGAATATACATCAAGGAATTACCTTGATCTGTTCTAGGAAGCATCTAGTAAATGACTGAGAACAACACAGACTGGTAGAGCTACAAGAATAGTATTAATAATCAGTTCCTGACCTTCGGGGACCTGTGTGTGGTTAGGGTTTAAGACAGACAATTGTAATGCCAGTTCTGAAGGAGTAAGCTTCGATACAGAAAAGCAGGATAGATGTGGCATTTTGGTGCTCCACAGCTGTACTGTGGCTAACTACTTGAAGTGCCAGAATAACCTTGTGTATCTCTTCACAGAATGGCACTCAACGCACAGAATTTAAGGGAGCTTAGATGTAATTCTGCTATGCACCTCAGTGCCCTCATTTGTAAATCTAATGACAATGATACCAACTATTTCAGAAAATCAAGGACAGAAAGAGCTAGGTATATTAATACAGTGCAGTAAAATGTAAAATATTGTAGGAAAGGATAATACACTTCTAAAATTTATTTGACATACAAAAGCAAGATGTATTTTGTGGATAAAGCATATGTTTATTAATTGCTGTACAGCATTAAAGATCTCAATGAAGGCAAATTTTTAAAATTTGATATACACTTCTACAAAAATGTGACCATAGTTTTCTCTCATTTCCCAGAGGAGCAGGGGCAGAACCTGATCCCTCCGGAGGATCTTGACGGGACCTGCTGCACGACTCGGCTCTGCCAGATGTTTCAACTACCTACCTACAGGTCAGTCCCCGTTACCGATTGCTGCACAAGTGGGATAGCAGGACACGAGTGTGAATGGGAGGTTTCCTGGGGAGGAGCTGTGAAACCTTGCTCCCCGATTTCCAGGATGTGGTGAGGCGGGGAATGGGGACGGCTGTTTGGTGGTGGCCTTCTCCTTCATCCCCCCGCTCCCGCCTTTCTTACAGCGTCCTTAAAGCGAAGTCCCCGCAGGTACCCCAAGGGTGTGTGAGAACAAGTTGCGCCTGGAAGCGG
>NW_009612243.1:0-212 GCF_000690535.1 Cariama cristata
CTCTCCCTAGCCGACGTGAGGAGACAGAAATAGAGGGGCCGTGCCCCCAGCCAGGTGGAAGAGAGGGACAACTGAGTATTTTGGACTGTGTGGATTTGATGGCCTGATACGTCAGGACCACAGGAATATAAAGCCTTGGTGGACACTGGTGCACAGTGCACTCTGATGCCATCAAATCACATAGGAACAGAATCCATTCATCTTTATGGGGT
>NW_009612243.1:255-1144 GCF_000690535.1 Cariama cristata
TACTGGGAACGAATGGCAAAAACACCCCGTTGTGACTGGCCCAGAGGCCCCATGCGTTCTTGGTATAGATTACCTTAGAAAAGGGTATTTCAAGGACCTGAAAGGTTATTGGTGGGCTTTTGGTGTAGCAGCTGTAGAGACTGATGATACTAAACAGCTGTCTACCTTGCCTGGCCTCTCAGATGGACCCCTCTGTTGTGAAAGGCTGCGGAAAGGGGAAGAACAGCAGGTACCAATTGACACCAAAACGGTGCATCGACGGCAATACCGCACCAACCGAGATTCCCCAATCCCCATTCACAAACTGATTTGACTGTCAGAAGATCAGGGAGTAATGGGTAAAACTCACTCACCCTCTAACAGTCCTATATGACCAGTGCAGAAGTCTAATAGGGAATGGCGATTAACAGTGGACTATTGTGGCTTAAATGAAGTCATGCCACCGCTGAGCACTGCTGTGCCAGACATGTTAGAACTCCACTATGAACTGGAGTCAAAGGCAGCCAAGTGGTACACCACTATTGACATTGCTAGTGCATTCATCTCTATTCCTGTGGCACCAGAGTGCAGGCCGCAGTTTGCTTTCACTTGGAGGGGCATCCAGTACACTTGGAACCAACTGCCCCGAGGGTGGAAACACAGCCCAACCATCTGCCATGGACTGATCCAGACTGCACTGGAAAAGGGTAGAACACCAGAACATCTGCAGTACATCAGTGATATCATTGGGTAGGGTGACACAGCAGCAGAAGTTTTTGAGAAAGGTGAGAAGCTGCAGCTGCTGACTATTGTTGACTCCTGAAGAACCATCTCTTTCCCATCTAATAGCAAACAGGTGCCTGTGTTTTCTGACGAGGTGAAACCCTATGCATTGGAATAAATAATCAGA
>NW_009612244.1:0-3640 GCF_000690535.1 Cariama cristata
CTCCTGCCCGCACTCGCGGTGTGTCCCGTGTTCGCTCTCTGCTCCCGGCTGACTCGTGAGTCATTCTGGAAGAGGGGTGTCAAAAGCCGTTTCGAAGTGTGCCCGTATCCCCTCACACGTGCCCTGTCCGGGCAGCTGTCCTGCAGCCATGGAGCTGACCACAGGAGGTGCAGACAGACAACCAAGGTCTTGCAGAGTCCGTCCCTGGGCTGGTCCTGCTCACAGCGGGGCTGATTCAGTGGCAGGGGTGGGAAGGGGAGACAGTGGCAGCTGTCGAAAGTGAGCTGCATTGTAATCACTGGGAGGGAGAAGTGACAAGGAAAAATAACAGTAGCCCGCTTGTTCTCTGGATTTAGAGGTGTCCAGCAAAGGGGGGAAAACATGTCTCTCCTTTTTTATTTCGCTGCGATGGATGGAGAGGTCTGAGAGGAGTCTGTGTTGAAGTTTTACGTTAGGAACTTGAGTCTTGCCTGCTTTCTGAGACACGGTATTAAAACAGAGAGCCCGCGTCAGAAGATTTTCCTAGATGGTGAAAGCTGACATGAGTCAGAGAGGGACTTTTAACAGTCCCTTGTAAGACTCTCCATTAAATGTTTGGTTAACGACACTGAGGGTTACTAAACACTGGGGAGAAACAATGCTTTAATTAAAGATTCTACCCACTTTCCAGGTGAGTGTTGAAAGAACTATAAACTGTGCTAAAAACTCTCCCAAGGAAATCCGACTCCTGCTATTTCCAAAAGACAAACAGAAAGGAAATACATAAAAAAAAGAGAAGAAGGTGGTACTTGTTGATTTTAAAAAATAATCTGCGTCTCATGACACACAGGGAAGATAATCTCAATGCCATGAACCAGGGGGAGCCCTGGCAATGCTACCGGTGGTGACAACGAGGCTTTTGGGGATTCAGGTTTGCAGTTTTGCAGATACTCAGACCCACCAGAGCCCTTTCCTTTCCCACCGGTTTCCTTCCCCAGCCATGGAGCATGGCTAAGAGGGAACATACAGGAGAGCGAGACTTTGTCATCTGCTAAAATTAACACCATGTCTGGCTGCTCCCACACAACAGGAATGTTTTCTGAATAGTCCACTGCCAAGTTGTCCTGAGAGGTGACCATCACATTTTTTTCTTGCGCAGAGGGAGAGATGGATCTTGACCATCGTAGAGACCATGCTCGCCTGGCAGGTCTTAAGTCTTATGCACTAAGGACAACCCTGAGGAAGGCCCTTCACAGCATGGCCAGCTTCTCCAGCTGGCATTTGGATCTCTTTGGAAACAAGTTAACGCTCCTGAATGCAGCCCCGAGGTTCTGGCATTGACATCTTGGTGAGGTGCGTGAGGTAGTTTGCTTTCCCAATGTTTAGATTGCAGCAGCTCCAGCCTTGCCTGTCAGAAGGCTTTTTGGCCCATTGTGGGCTGCACCGTGCCAGCCAGGCTCGCTCCCATGGAGAGCTGCTGGCCGGGGTGATGCAGCTGTGCGATCCTGCGCACCTCCTGCACCCCTGACCCCCACCACTGGGCCCTGCCCATCTGAGTCTCTGCTGCAGACTCCTGTCTCAGCTCTGCTGCTCAAGGCTTGAGTCAAAAGGGCGGATCGCGGGGCAGCCTAGGTGGGAAACCAGAAATGTCTAGCATAGACACAGCAATACAGCTTAAACTGGGCTTTTCCCGCTCTAGTTTGCATCTCTCCAGACAGGCTTTTCCCTCCTTCCAGGGAGAGCTGCCCACCTGAGCCTTCAGCAGAAGCACGTTGCTGGTGGAGTTCACCAACACTGCTTAGCAAAGATTCGGCTTCAGTCATCATCCTCAGGAAACTGATTCAATTCTTCTGCATCTGGTGACTGCTGACCAAGGTCGTGGTCTTTCATAAATGAGCTGATGCAATGCCAGGGCCATGGCACAAAGCAGTGATGAGCAGAGCCGGGCCACGGGCAGCACGGGCCGTGAACTTCAGCGTGGGGTTTCTTTAGAAATGTAAGGCTGTTTCCACCTTCCTGAGAAGTCCTCCCCACAGATTCATGACCCAGCTGAGGCACTGTGCTAGTGACAGCTCTTGCACGGTACTTTTTGTCAGAGGGTCTCACAGTTTTTTATCAAGGTTGGGGAAAAGAGAGGCACAAACCATCAGTGGGGTTTATCACAAGACACTGTCTGTGAGCAGAGCCCATATGAGAAAAAAAGGTTCCATTCCTCTCCCAGGATGCACTAACCAGCCTGGTTTTGCTACCACAGTGCCAGGACGCCGGAAAAAAGCGTCAAGGCTAAGCTAAGGATGTTTTCTCCAAAACATTTCCCACCCTACTCTCCCCTCAAAAAAAAAAAAAAAAAAAAAGGTATTACTTTTTTCCATTTAACAATAAGTTTTGCAAGCAGATTTCATCTGGTGTTGACATCTCGGAGATTTTAGTGAATGTCCTCAGTTACCGCTTCCAAAAATGTTGAAAAGCCACACGCACACACAGGCTTGCTGCAAGGGCTTTGCAAGGTTTGTCTGTCTCCCCCTTTTTCTTTTTCTTCTGTTTCACAACTGCAAGTTGAAAAAAGGAGACTCAAATAAAGAGGGAATAAGCTGAAAACTGGGGAAAGAGCTGGCCCCTACCCCTGCCCCCCTACCAAAAATAAAGGTTTGCAAAAATTCTCCTAGGATTATTTTCTGCATCTCTTGCATTGTTTTCCTGAAGAAGTAGGAAGCAATTGCAGCTTTAGAGCGTCTTCTAGGTATAGCAGAATCATGCCATGAGCCTTTCATCCGAGGAGATGTGCAAGGGTGGTTTTCTGTAATTTCACCAGTCATCCTTTCTTTTTCCTCCTTCCCCTCACAAAGAATCTGCTCTTCAAAGGCATCAAGCCCTCTCTGCAGAGCAGATGAACACCAGCATGTATGAACCTCTGCTGCCAGCAGTTTCAGAGGTTAATAGTTTTCATGTTGTTTGTTTATCTTCTTTAACGGCATTCCCTGTCTCCCCCTTTTTCTTTTTCTTCTGTTTCACAACTGCAAGTTGAAAAAAGGAGACTCAAATAAAGAGGGAATAAGCTGAAAACTGGGGAAAGAGCTGGCCCCTACCCCTGCCCCCCTACCAAAAATAAAGGTTTGCAAAAATTCTCCTAGGATTATTTTCTGCATCTCTTGCAGTGTTTTCCTGAAGAAGTAGGAAGCAATTGCAGCTTTAGAGCTTCTTCTAGGTATAGCAGAATCATGCCATGAGCCTTTCATCCGAGGAGAAGTGCAGCGGTGGTTTTCTGTAATTTCACCAGTCTTCCTTTCTTTTCCCTCCTTCCCCTCATAAAGAATCCGCTTTTCAAAGGCATCAAGCCCTCACTGCAGAGCAGATCAACACTAGCATGTGTGAACCACTGCTGCCAGCAGTTTCAGAGGTTAATGGTCCTCCTGATTTTAAGAGGTTGGCTTCTGGGCACAGTTATGTGTTGCAGAGAAACGAAGTGGGGGCCCATGGCTACAGAACGAGTTGGGACAAGACCTGGCTCAGACTACACGAGTTCAGAGTTAATACCTGCTTGAAAGCTGATGGCACCTGCAGGTCTTTCAGGATTGTCAATCACAGGAGTTCAGATGCCAGGGGATCAGATGCCAGCTCGTGGGGTTGCCACCCTTGTTTAACGTTGCTTTCTCAGCCATGC
>NW_009612244.1:3872-4164 GCF_000690535.1 Cariama cristata
ATGCAGTGGATCCCACAAACTCCTGAAGATCCTCTGCTCCATCCTCACCCTTAAAGCATGGCTAAATTCAGTATGGGTTACCTGAGCTGTTCAGTTAACAGCTGCTGTTGGGAGCTCCCAGAGGAGCAGCAGTGGCCAAACCTCCAGGTGCTTTCCCACAACTGACTGGGGAAGGGTCAGGGCTGAAAGGAGACGCTGGTGCTCACTTTGCCAGCCCACTGCTGCAGAGTGGGAGATGTGAGGTTAGAGGGAGGCGATAAGGTAGCAGAAATCACTGCTGTCTCATTGCCAG
>NW_009612245.1:0-9450 GCF_000690535.1 Cariama cristata
GGGAGCGTGGTGCCCCGGCCACCGCGGGTGTAGCCCACCTCGTTCACCTGGCCTTTGGGAGATGAATAGGGTTGTGGGTGGTTTTTTTTTTCGGGTGTTTTTTTTCCCCGTTTGGTTTGTCGTAACTGGCGCTGTGAGTCGTGAGCTGGAGGTGAAGACAAACAAGACTGCTCCAGAAGCTGCCCAGTAAATACTTTGAGTTGCACCTTTTAACTTTGTAACGTGGCCTTCACGAGTAGCTTCTTACGTGTATCACTGATGGAGTACTTAGCAAGGGGAACAGTCACTGTATTGAGTGCTCCTTTGTAGGTCAGCACTACATAGACAAGTTTTCAACGTTGATTGGGGAAAAAAATTGTATTGGTATGTATTTTCAGTCAGTTTTGGCTTTACCGGTTTCACAGTCAGCCTGAGTATTTGTAGTTCTCTTGAATTACGTGCCTTCATAACCTCTTACTCTGTGTCTTCAAAGAACAGTCTTGCTTTCTTTCCTGTCCGTCTTGCTGTATTTTGGTTCCTTTAATACCATTCTCTTTCGAGAACAACTTTCCATTTTTAAGCTACTGTGTTCATCTAGTCAGTATGCTAACTTACGCACTAATAATATAGCTAAACCTTAGCTAAAAAGACAAGTCTGACTGGAACTGAAGCATGTGATGTTTTCCATAGTTTGGTGCCAGCATGTCTTTAAATTTTGGGGAATAAGGTTTCAGTATTACAGCGTTTACTCTTGGGTCAGATTGCTAAACGTAAAGCAGGGCGTGATAATGGAGGAGTGTAGACAGATGACTCTTCCTGTTCTCTGTATACTGCTAGTTGTACAACCCCAATGTAGAAAGTACTTCCTTTACTCTTTTGTTGTCAGGCAATAACAATCTACTTATCTGTCTGTCTTGCACATAAAGTTATATCTGGGGGGGTTTTCGTTGGGTTTTTTTGTTGTTGTTTGTTTTGGGTTTTTTAGGTACACATGAATGTGCTAGTAGAGGTACATCATGTTTCATAGATGCACTATGCAAATTCCTTTTGGGCAAACATTTAAAATTCATGAACTACCATTTCTGAATCAATCATTTCTGTGATTGCGGAATTGAAACTTTGTCTTGTAGTTATTTTTTTAAATAAGCCATATGTTTGCCACTATTATTGGAAGATAATTTTTTCCTTGTTATTTGGTCGTTTTAGTATTTGAAATGTCACTGGCTTGATTTGTTTGCTTAAACACTTTCTCTGATCGATGGTATGAGTACTTTTCTGTGGTTACTTTAGTACTCAGTTTCACTTTTTCAAAAATATCAATCTGTAGCTCTGTCATAAACCAGTTCTTTTAATAATGAGGGTATGTCATGCCCATCTCACCTGTGGACTAGTTCAGATTTTTTTTTTCCATATGGTTTTCTATTTCATATTGACACAGTACCTCATTTGTCTCTGTACTTTCAAGGGCTTTACTTGACATGTTCCTGAATTCCCCTGGTCATGTTGTGTCTTCAGTCTCCCTGTAGTCCAGCTCCTTCTGCAATGTCTTTGAAAAAACCTGCCCTTAATTCAGCAGCTGGAACCAACCTACTCACATGTTGGGTTTTTTTATGTCGCACCCCATCCCCCACCCCCATCCAATTTGCCCTTCAGTCCTTGGTTAGATTTATGGATTGGGTTGGCTGTTTTGTATTTTTGTTTGGTTTTGTCTGCTTTCATAGCTTCCTATTCTGTTATGGGACTTTTAACTTCAGATTTGTAATCAAATCTGTGTGATGCCCAGCCAGTCCCTGAGCAGTGATCAGTCCCTCCTGGCCAGCTCGCCCCAGTTTATATACTGAGCATTACGTTCTATGGTATGGAATATCCCTTTGGCTACTTTGGGTCAGCTTTCCTGGCTATGCTTCCTCCCAAGTTCTTGTACACCTGCTTGCTGGCAGAATGTGGAAAACTGAAAAATCTTTGACTTAAGATGAGTGCTACTTAGCAACAACTAAAACATCAGTGTATTACTGACCTTATTCTCACTCTAAATCCAAAACACAGCACTGTACCAGCTACTGGGAAGAAAAATAACTATCCCAACCAAAACCAGGACAGGGGAATGTCCTTATCAGGGATGTTCAAGGTGTGCTTGAACTCACCTCAAGACATAGAGCAGTCTAGAATAGATAACCTTTTTGATATCTTCTTTCTGGATTTGCTGCTTTTATTTTTACGAAATGTGAACACGTGCTGCTTTGTCTGCAGCACAGACCCTGTCAGTTTTAGCTTAGAGCTAATGCACTATGAAGGGAAAATAAGTGTGTGTGTCTGTATCTTATTTAACTTCAGGTTTTCATAAATATATTATTATTTGAGGCACTACTGGCTCCTTTTCTTGCATCTTTACTCAACATTTTTTGCTTATTTTTCTAATTTTTCTGTTGCTGTAATAATGTTACGTTTGCTTTTGATAATGTTGATACTAAATGCAGTGCTGCTGTTACTGTGCTACTAGCACTGCATTTAAGATTACCTGAGTGATATGAAGTGGGTTAATGGACCAGAGCTAGACCTTTGGTTTTGTCTTCTGACTTTTGAACATTGGCATTTATTTTTGATAAACTTATACCTGAAAAGCCTGGATATACCTGTTATTGCTGCACTGTGATTTTTAATTTTTTTTGTTTTCTTGGCCTAGTCAGGAGGCAGAGGCATCAAAATACATCATCTGGATTAGACTTCATCCACAAGTTCATGGAGTTGCTATTGTAATGCCAGCTTTATTTCCTTCTTCTGCTGGTGCGCTCATCAGTTTATCCTGTCTAAAGTTCATGTTGAGCCTTACTTTTAGCTATAGCACTGAGAAAAACGAAAAGAGGTTTGAAACTTTGTGGCTGATGCAGGGAGGTCAATGTTCTTTTATTTCAGTCTTAATTATTCTCTTGAACTCCCTTTTGTCTTGCAATGGACAACACAGTAACATTGATTTTATTTTTTTTCATGATGCTCACTGTCACCCTGTAATTGCAATACGGAAATGGCCCAGCTTTAACTTCACTGTGTGAAGCTTGAACTTCACTTGCTCAGCTTCTGGAAGTTCAGCTGAGGGGCATAGTTGTGAAGGAAAGATGAGCCAGTAGACTGGTAACAAAAGCAAAGATAGTATATGGACATTATTTCAATGGTAAAGTTCTGAAAGATGTCCTGATATATTTTGTGATTTGTTGCAGAATTATAAAAGTAAGTATTTTGCTTTCCACAGGTGTGTGTGAAAAGATGTCTTTCATGTAAGCATGTAGGTTTTCACTTTACAGAATGTGATGGAGAAGTGTCTTGGAATGAAGCTTCTGCTTCCACTGAAGGCAGATAGATGCCTTGACGCTCACCCTCCATGGCTTATAAAACTTTTTGTAATGTTGTTTAGGTGTTGCTTGGCTTGCTGTACATCTCCAAAACTATGTATTATTGTATGGAGAAAACTAATAGATTACAAGTTATGCGGTGTTTGAATGCAAAGTAAATTAAATGTTACTCTTGCTTTAATTTCCTGTTTATTTCTTTTGTTCAGGGTGCCTGACCTGTGTTAGATCTTTCACAGATTTTAGTATGTTTTAGCGTCTCTGTTTTTAAACTGCTGTGGTGATTCAGAAGCAGCACAGGTGTCTCTTAGTGAGGACGGTTGGGTGGCTGGGAGTAAAACTTTATCAGACCATTAAAGTAAAGATATTCTGCTTATCTGTCAGAACCCTTTCTTTCCATTAAGAGGGAAGGTACGATATCAGTCTCCTGTAATTTCTTACAGACTAAAACTAAAGTTGCATTTTGCATTACAGCTAAGGTGTTGCCCTAGCAAGTGGCTAAGGGCAGCGTCTGTCTCTTTTTGTAACATCTGGCTGCAGGTTCCTGCTGGTAGCTTTGTACTCTGTAGCGTGATCATGCAATTGCAGAGTTAGTTGATTTCAGCTGGCCGACACCAATCTAATGTTGCAAAACTTTTATTCAGGATCAGCTGCCTGAAAAGACTTTCTCTGGGTACAGTCACTAAATCTGGTGGTAAAAGTCAGGTAACCGGGAGTACAGGACCAGTAAACTGTTCCTATTAATGGCTGCTTGCCATAAGAATCCTGGCTATGATGTGAAATCAAACCATCTCCTTTCCTGGCTGACACATTTTTGTTAATTGCAAGAGCATTTTTAACTTGGGTTACCTTTATGGGTGTACTGAGGCTCCTTTCAGAGGTGTGTGCCTTGAGTACTTGTGTCTTTTTCATATACTCATGAATCATTCATATTTACCTTATTCAGCTGGGGTTATGTGTGGATAAAGTGATGAAACTTCTTAAAAGCTAAGAAAATATTTCTGGTAGATGATTCTTTAATTTTCTGTATTAGAACAAAACAACCTTTGATAAACATAAAACCACTAGAAGCTTAACTTCTCTATGCCTGCAGTTACCAAATACTGT
Source organism: Cariama cristata (assembly GCF_000690535.1). NCBI lineage: Eukaryota > Metazoa > Chordata > Aves > Cariamiformes > Cariamidae > Cariama > Cariama cristata. Next base: position 4,431 of record NW_009612245.1, read on the forward strand.
GTTTAACAGTTCGTAGTTAAATGTCACATACTGAACATGTACCTTTTATTAAATGGTACTTTAGAATTATTTTTGATAACGAAACTTCAATTAGTTACTGAAAAAATTTGCACCCTGTTGATGAAACACATTCATTCTTGGAAAACTGCTTATTTGTCAAATTCATTAGACACCATGAAATGTCTGAATTTACATTTTAAAGTTCTTTTGTTGTTAATGCCATGAACTCTTTGGTTTCAAAACAGATCTTGCTGACACAATGTAATGAAAACAATTTCATAGATACTGATTCTTATGTGTGGGATGGAATACTTCATTGGTCAATTTTTGGTCACCTGTCCTATCTGCTCATTCCTACAGGTGCGACCCTTTTACACCTTTTCACTTGTGGAACATAAGAGAGCCAGCAGTGACCTTGATTCCCACAGGACTCAGTACAGATATGGGCATTTCTGCATACTAATCTGTGAGAAACATTCACCTATGTAGTTTTTAAGAGAGGACAAAGTCTGTGAAGCAAAGCTTTATTTCAGCGCTGGGTGCACGGGAGATCACCTCCGTGGTCCTGCATGCACACTGGTTAGTCTCACTTCCACATATTTATTTAGGACAGTCGTTCATATTCATGCCATTTCTCGGAAGTCTTATACATATTCAAATCATTTCCCCCAAGTTATTTACATCTACACCCTCCCACTTGCATCTGCGCACTGTTCTCTAGGGGTCATCTTTGAGGGTCGTGGAGTGAAGTCTCAAAGTCTTCCTCTTGGTTGAACTCCTTATTCCAGTGCCTGTGCTCTATTGTTTTGGTTATATTGCAAACCCAAGTTGACAGTTAATCCTCTTTTTCTTCCATATAAGGGCAGGAAGGTAACAACCGGGTAGAGACAAATCATGGCTGAGATAAGTGGTGTCAGCTGAAACAACTTAACCCTGTACCCAAATACACATTACCCTGACTCCATCCCCATACTTGGGTACCTGGAAACTTACATTCTTTCCTACTACCTGTCTGCTATGGCTTAAGCAAAACCACAATACCACTTCTCACAATCCACCCCTTTTCTAACTTTCACTCTTTTTGCTGAAACCCATAATCTTGCTCTAGTTTGTCCAAAATTAGTTGCAACTTTTCATCTTGTTTCTTATTTTCTTTGTCTCTTCAAAGTTCCATTATTTTCTAGGCTCGTGTAACTTGTCCAGTGGTGGCCATCTTTGAGTTTGGCACAGTAGTGACTTGCATCCCTTTTACAACACTAAAATTGATCTTATAAAACAGCATATTAAATAAGGTATAAATGTGAGTCCAGCCAAAACACATAGAAGGAAAAATCCTGCCTTTTCCCTCCATGCTATCCCTAGCATTCCATCCCACCAACTTGCATCTACTATGGATTTCCATTTTTTGTTCAGGGACATGGGCTAGTTTCTGGATATCAGTTGCTATATTTAACACCGCCTCTCTGTTGTCATCAATCTTTAAACAACAATCTGAGATATTAAATTTTCTGCATACACCCTCTATTGTGATATTGCATGAATAGTGAATAGGTTTTCATCCAGTGTCTAGGGTGGACCCAATGCTCAATAATTTCCTCCGTATAAACTCACTATTATTCATCAAGTAGGATGGCACCTTATCCTTTTGTTCCAATTGCCACATAGTCTGCAGGGTGCAAGCAGTCCAGCTCATGAATTTTGTCAAATTTTTAAGTGATTACACTTGGGCAGTTGTCTTAATTAAATGATTCTTTTCTACTTGCCCACTCACTTGTGGGCAGTAAGCTGTATGTAATTTCCAATTAATTTCTAAAAATTTGCTAACTTGTGACACGAAGTGTGGTCCCCTATCAGAGGAGATCAATTCTGGCACCCCAAATCGGGGAATAATTTTCTTCAATAAAATTTTTGTTACCTCTCAGGCTTTATTTGTTCTACAAGGGAAAACTTCAGGCCATCCGGAAAAGGTATCAGTTAATAGTAATAGATACCAATACCCCCCAGTCTTCTAGGGAATTAAAAAAAAATGTATCTGCCCATTTTGACCTGGAACATTCCCTTTATTAATACTTCCAAATTTTACACTATTTTCTATTTTTGGATTATTCTTTAAGCATATTTCACATTTATTAATCATAGGTTTTGTAGATTGATTCAAATCTCTGGCTGCATTTTGTTTGGTAAGGGAGTTATCAGACTTCAGTTCCCCACTGAGTTTTATCATGTTCTGTTCTTAAAAGTTTCCATAATATTCTAAAGGGAACTATTATGCTGTTCTCTTTTAACACTGCCCATCCTGATGGGCTAGTTTCAGCCTCTAAGTTGGTAATTAACCTCGGATCCTTTTCATCATATTCAGTTGTCTCAGGCAGTGGCAAAGATTTTCAGGAATGACACTTAATACCTCACCTTGTTCCGCAGCTTGCCTTGCCTCGTGATCAGCCAATTTATTTCCCACTTCACTGTCAGTGTTACCTTTTTGATGTCCTTTGCGGTGCTTAATCGCCACTGCTGACGGAAGTTGTACAGCATCTAAAAGTCGCAAAATTATATCAGCATGTTTTATAGCTTTCCCTTGAGCAGTTAAGAGTCCTCGTTCTTTTCAAATTGCTCCATGGGCATGGACTACACCAAAGGCGTGCTTTGCACTTGCAGTCCTTTGGCAAGCTCCAGTGCTGTCCCTTAGAGCCTCGTTGAGCAGATGTGCCCTTGGCAGTGACTTTGCTTCCACCACTTGGTCTGTGGTGGTCACAGCATATCGTGCCATTCGAACTCCATTCTTTACAAAACTGTTCCCATCGGTATAGCACATGTCGTCAGCTTCCTCTAGCGGCTCCTCCTTCAAATCTGGTCTGCTTGCATACACAGTCTCAATGGTTTCTGTGCAATCATGCACGGACATTCTCCATTTCCATGGTTGGTTCTGGGGTCCTGCAAGTGGCTTCTTTTCAGTCATTCCTGAGCTGTCACTGTCCCTTAGAAGTCACAAATCCCAGGTATATTGCTTCTTTCTTCAAGATCTGGGCTTTCTGTAATGAGACTCGGTAACCACTTAGTCCAAGAAAATTTAACAAACTCACAGTCCATTCTTTGCATTCTTCATTCTTTTCTGTGGCTATCAAAATATCATCCGTACATTGCAAAAGAATCCCATTTCCTGGGGGCCTTTCCCAGGTCTCTAATTCTTTGGCTAATTGATTCCCCAAAATAGTGGGGTTATTCTTAAATCCTTGAGGTAACACTGTCCAGGTTAGTTGGATTTTCCGTCCTGTATCAGGGTTTTCCCACTCAAAGGCAAATAAATTGCAGCTTTCAGGAGCCAAGGTGAGGAAAAAGCTTGCATCCTTTAGGTCCTTTAATATATGGGTCTGCCACTGCCAGATACAAATCTTTAACTATCATGCGATTTATTGCCTGTAAGTCCTGCACTAATAAGTTTTGCCATCAGGCTTTTTGACAGGCAAAATAGAGTATTATATTCTGCAATCTTCTATAATACTTTTCACTCCTCACCTGTCTTTCAATTTCAGGGGATATTGCTTTACCCTAACAGGTCGTGCTCCCTCTTTAAGTTTAACAACAACCCATTCTGCATTTTTAGTCTTTCCAGGTATTTGTGAGGCCCATATTCCTAGGTATACCTGGTCTTTTATTTCTTGTATAATTTCTTCTTCCCTAATTTGGGATTCAGTAAGAGCCAAACTTAAATTTCAATGTGGTTCTCTTCTGATATTTTAATTCAATTTCTCTATCTTTAAACTTTATTTCCATATTCAAGTGTTCTAGTAAATACCTTCCCAAAAGTGGTCTAGGAGCTTCAGGCAGGTGGAGAAATTTATGAATCCTTACACTCTTCCTAATTTTTGAATTTTAGTGGTTTCAAAAAGAAAGCTTCCTCAACCTGTCCAGTTGCTCCCACAACATTTTGTTTACTTACGGGCAATAAAGTTTGATTTAATACTGAAAATGTGACACCTGTATCTACTAGAACTTCTACAGGGTTTTTTTTGTTTTCTTCACCTAGCTACATTTTTACCAAGGGTTCCGCTAGGGAAGATTCCCCTGGTTCCCATCAGTAACAATCACTGACTTGCCCAATCTCGGGCAATCCTTTTTCCAGTGCCCGGTTTGTGTACAATAAGCACACTGATTCTTCAAGAGGGGTTGACTTCCCCTAGCTGGGGCACTTAAACTGCTTCTCACGGCTCCTCTCCCTCCAGTAGTAGTGTTTCCCCGGAGGATATCTGGCCCCCTGTGGCACACAAAGCGGCCACTGTAGCATTGGCAATTCTTTTGCCCATTACTCTCTTTCTGGTTATCAATGTTCCGATACACTTGCCATGCAATCCCTGCACTTCCTGTAAGTTTCTTCTGATATCATCTGCTGATTGTCCCCAAACCAGGAATATATCAATTCACTGGTTTTGGGACAGCATTTCTTATTCCATAAGTAATCCATTCCCTGTGCCAAGCTAATGAATCCTGGGATTCACCCCCAACAGCACCAGCATCTCTTTTCTCTCTCACTTTCTCCTTTAAACAATCCTCTAATCTCTCATTTTGCAAATGAACCTTTGTACATCTTTGTCCAATGCTACAAGCCGAGCAACATCTTTTCAACTTCCCATCTTGCTCTTTTTTTTTTTATCTTTCCCTTTTCTTTTTTTCAATTGCCAGGACAACAGGTCCATATTCCTTTTGCCGCTCTGGGTAATTCCCCAGAGTAAAGAACACATCTGCGTAAACCCCTTCATCCCATTTTCCTTCTCGTATTATAATTCAGAGTTCCGTTAAGAGGCCATTTTTCTCCATCATCCAACTTATATAGATGCCACCACTGGTTACAATATTTTATCTTTCCAGTGAGCCAAAATGCAGCCCAAAGGGCTCTTTTTCAAAACCCTACCCTGTTGGTTTCCCATTCTGAAATGTACACCTTAGGTGCATTCTTGTCTGAGTTGTCTAAAGTGACATTGTCCTGGAGTCTCCTTGTCTTACAGCCATTCTAGCTATCTCAAAA
>NW_009612246.1:0-12162 GCF_000690535.1 Cariama cristata
GTGGAAGCCCCATCCCTGGAAGCATTCAATTGCCTCTTCCTCATATCTTTAGCTATATTACTAAAGGAACTATGTGAGTGAAAACACCCGTTGGCTAGTCACCCTACATCAGCATAACATGTGAAATTGCGGCTGGATAAATCAATGCAACTCTCCATTCCACAGTATCATCATTTGTGATGCTTTCCTGTTAATGTTATGGCTCTGCAAATTTCTGCCCCAAGCCTAGATAAGACTTTAAGCACTTTTCCTTTAATACACGATACTGTAGAGACTAGAAACTTAAAACAGTTATCTAAAGATTTTCCAAAATCTTCTAAAGAGCCAAAGTGTTTTATACCATTGATAAATGCAAGAGGATCCAAGTCATTCTCTCAGCTCCTCAGTTCACCTGTAGGAAAATACTGGAAATAGTAGGGTTTTTTCCCACCTCCAATACAATTTCTCAAGCATTTGTTTCTAACTAATGTATTGGGGGTATGAAGGGAGTAGAGAGGGGCTGGTTTAAACTCAGTAGCTTTGTGAGATTACACTGCTCTTGGCACAAGGCACTGTGTATTGCAAAACGTGCTGGGTGCCACTGCAAGCTGGTAACAGGGTGGTCTGCCTGACTGAAACAATGGCTTACAAAGCCGTTTCACAGCAGGTAGAAAGTCACTCTATATCGCTAATGTAACACATATGCCCACTCAGAGTCATTTGGGGATCCGACTGACTGCTGAAACGATGGCAGGTTGCCAAGATGAAAACCACCATGTAAATCACTTCACAATTGCAACACCAGGTACTATTCGGTCATTTAGTTATGATTATTTCCCATTATTTACCCTATATGAGCAACTGGGCACTTGGGAAAGGCCTGCTGAGGGACTTCCAAGGTAGAATTGCAAAGGAGAAATAAAAAGAAAGAGGATAGCAACAATCACTATTGACTTCCCCCTCCTGCCTCCACAAATTCACAAAGGTCAATACCTTGCTTAATAGGGGTTGCTTTAACAAACAGTTCTACAATCAGACATAAAAGACTAGTAAACAATCTTGTGTAAGGATCAATGGGCTGTATTCCTGATTCTGAAAGAAAAATATTTGGATATAATTCAGTAATCAAAAGAGCAAACAAAGACATATGCCATAGTAAAGTAAGAGGGAAAACAAAGCATTTGAAGATAAGTTGTATGTTGTAGGTATATTTTACTTGTAGTTCGCTCTTCCCCCCCGCCCCCTCCATCTACCTAGTGACAAATGTTTGATGTAAATGGCAAAACACATGCTTCACTAAGACAATTCTTTTCTGCTGGATTTTCCATCGGTTGCACCTATATGATTCATGTCAAGTTCAGGTTTACAGTAACACTGAGGATGGTCCATGGGAAAATCTTACCCATTGTATTAATTGATGAGGTTGAAGTATTAAAACAATTTTTCCAGAGTGCTTCAGGGAGACAGCTAGTAGAAAATGCACTTTTGGCCATTAGACCAGTATTAATGGTGCTGTATCGGTTACACCTTCATAGTTCTGATTTCCTGCTGCTGCAGAAGCCATCCTCAAAACAAAATTTGTGTATTGTTAAAGAAGTGACAAAGTAATACAGTTTTATAATTAATATGTTTCCCCAGAAATCCAGAGGATAATTCAACCATTCTGTACTCCTGTCACCTTTGCTACCTTAACTCAGACTAGCATAATAACAACATATGCATTTAAAGTGGTATCTGTCAACTCTCATCCCTCAGAAATGGAAGAACTTGTTGGTTTGCTGCAGCCTCACCTCAAACCAAGGATATGATGTCCTTCTAGGGGACAGAGTATAGTCATTATACAACTTCAGCCTAAAGGTTTTCTCATCCCTAATCCTTTCACTGTAAAACTGAGTGAATGAAAACTGAAGAGCTGAGCTGAAAATGTTTGCAAGGTTCTATAATACATGGAAGCAGCTAAGAGTGCTTGTAGATCATGAATGTGATGTCAGTGACTGAAGCAAACTTCTGATGCAGTAATGCGTAAGGTTTGGAGCCTACTGTAGCAGCACTGTGCAAATATAGCAAGACAGGAAAAGACAGTCCTCATTCCGGAGGCCTTACAATCTAAACTGGAAAAGGTGAAGTTGCTAGCCATAGCACACCTAGGCAGTCAGTGTTAAAACCCAGATTAAAATTCAGTGCTCTCAGTCAGCACCCAGTTTAGTCTACCACTTTGTCAGAAAGACACATGAGACTGCTCCACCAAAATCTGTGCAGTGGGACTATCTGATTCAACACAGAAGCCTTTGCTTTGAGGATAATTGCAGAATTGCTTTGTTTTGTCTTCCTATGTAAATCTGCCATATGGGCCTCAGCTACAGTAATGAGAGAAAAAGTTGAGGAGTTTGATAATTCTTGGTTTTAGAAAGAGATTAAGGTCTGGCAGCTGGCAAGTACGAAGCAGAAAAATTCAATCTAGCATGCCCAGCTGCACTGTGGAAGTAGGATGAGCCAAAACAGACTCTCTGCAGACAGGGAAAGCTTGCTCAAGAATTGCCAAAATGCTCAGGTACAGAATGTCATATAAGATTAAGAAAAAGGAGCAGGAAAATTAAAGAGGCCTTTTAAAAAGGTGGAAGCAGGTTGAGACATGAAAAACACAATAATGGCTCATGTAAAGAAAATATGGGGACATAAAAGAAGATTATCTTAGTAAGGAAATTATCTCTTTGTATGACTATGATAGTCATTAGAAATTCATTAGAGTGTGAGAGAATACACTCCGTAGCTTTACTGTCTAAGCAATCTTCATAATTGCACACGCTGTACAGCTCTCAGTTTAATTCTTTTTGAGTAGCAATATCTAAGAGTTTCAGCCAGGTAGAGCTCCAGAAAGGATGCAATAATTTTCATCCTCAAAAATCCTGCATTTTACAACAGAAGACACAACAGATCAGCAAACTAAAGACAAGAGGCCTAGTTTAAGGACATAAAATTAAGATGGGAAGACATACAAGACTTGGGATGATGACCATGTTGAGATTATACTTTTTTATATGTATATATACATACACATACTTTTAGACATTATATAAAAATGTATGTTTATACACACACATATACATACACACAGTAACTGAACTGTTGCTTTACTTTATTCTAGTCCCATATAGCTGTAACTGCTATGATGCCTGTATAGTCAATCCTAAATTACAGTACATCAGAAACAGTAAAATTAGATTCTTATCCTGTAAGTAATTAGCCAAGCCTTGCATTCACTTATATCGGACCATAGAACACAAACAGAAAACAAAAACATAGTACCTTACAAACAGCAGCATCTTGATCAGTTACCAAGATATTCAGTAATGGAAAATGAGACTTCTGACCCATTACCAACCCTGTTGCTAATTTATAATTAAAACAGAGAAAGAGTTTCTACCACATGGAGAGCATGATGTGGAGCAAGTATCAATATTCATATAAAGGAGGTAGCTAGCTTACTGGCAAAACCTTTTTCTCAACATACTACAAATCCATAAAAGAATCCAAACCACACTTTGTTTTTTCACCAAGTCTTGCATACTTCTTCATTTCTTAACTGTTAACTGGGATTCTGTGTTCTACTCTCTGTTTTTATTCTAGGGAGTAAGATACCATTCAATGTCACACATTGTTTGGGCAGTAGGTACCACTATGCTTTCAGAGTTCCAGACAGACATAATGAAAGACACGATTGGACCTCAAACTATTGGAAAATCTTTTGGCTTGTGACAGTTGTTAGTGCTGCTTTGAACAACAACAAAAACCAACAAACCCAAAAAAATCAAAACCCACAACTTCACTTAAAATTAATTTCATTTAATAATTAAATGATTGCTGCAACAGGAAGCAATGAAGTACCTCTGAAAAGGCTGCTATGACAATATTTGTGCTGATGCTCAGGGAAAATCAGTCTTTAAACTTCCAAATGAATTCTGCCACCCAGAAATGGTTTGATACAAACCTATGACTTTTGCTTACTGTAAAGAAGCTAATCCTTCAACTGGTATGAACTCTCTGAATTACTAGTCTAAGCTAATAATATGAAGTTGCTAATATACTTATTTGTATTTATATACATTTGCATTGTACCTGTACATATCACTGTTGTGATGCAACTGTACACACTCCACCTGAAAATACCACTACTACTGTTTAAGTCAGTTCATAACTTCAGTTGTACGGGTTGTTACAGCAAACAAGTTCATAACTTTAAAAAGAAGTGTGTATACAGACTTATGCATATGAACATGCTAATAAATATTCAAACACATACAGATATATACAAAGTCATATCACATATATACACACACAGAGGTTACAAAAGGGATTGGGAAGATGCAAAAAAGACCACTTTTCACTGATTTTTTTTTTTCCAAATTGCCTATTTTTTGTGTTCTCTTTAAAAAGGCATTGCAATATTCATTTTCTACTTTGCTGACTTTCTCACTTTGAAAGTTAACAACAGTTGTTCACCTATGATCCAAATTGCTATCTGTTTACCCAAGCAGAAAATGGAATTTTAGGGTATAGAAATTTAAGGTAAGATTTCAGTAAATTCCTGGTCCCTTAAAGGAATTGGTAATTTGGTTGAAAAAGAAATTTTCCTCCCTGCTGCTCCTTTGGAAATGGTAAGTTTGACTATTGTCCCCTGCTTAACCCAGGGACTACAGAATAACCCTTGCCCTGAAATGAACACAGTGTTCTTAAATGTATCTCATACCTATGAAGGTACATACATAAACTGAAACCTAAACGATTAAGACATCTGTAAAATAAAACAAATGTGTCTCAACTTCACAGACATCTCACTAAATTGACAAAGTGAGCTGAAAACCTTTGACGAAATTATCAGTAATTGCTCTATCTGCTGCTCTTTGTGCATCAGTTTCATTTTGTTGTAGAATAATCCATTAAACTTACAGGAGGGAAGTGCTGGTTCATTAAACAGCTAAGGAGGTGACTATACTGAGTTGGAGCTTCTTCCAAATCACATTTGTGTGCCTGTTAAATTGATCCACAGAAAATACTGTTGTCAAAGCAAAATACAAATCATTATAAAGGAGAATAATGAACAAGAGGAAATTTTAAGGCTTCTAACAACCTTCCATAAATGCAAGTAACTTGCTTCATCTCTGGAACATTGGCCTGGGAAGGATCCCTGCCTGGGCTTAGTTGCTATTTGGTTTCAACCCAATTTGCTTGTAAGTACAACCCTGACAGAAGAGAAGAATATTCATTACTGAAGATGCACTTTGTGGAATCTATTAGGGAAAATCATTTATTCAACATAATGCAGAGGAGAGAAAAGCCATAGTTTGTAAACTTTTTAAAACTCATGTAAAGGAATTTCTCAAGTGAGCTTGCTCAATTAAGTCTCCAAGGACTAAGCTTTCTCATTACAGGAACTTTGTTTTATGGAAAGCATCCAGGTACAAGCAGAATGCAAAATCAGTTCTAATGGCACACCTGAAATGCAATTTTCTGATTGCGTTACAGTACTCCAACTCCACAGATATACCATATTCTCTACTATTTCCTGGCTGGAGTGATATTAAGTAAGAGGGATCACATTACTCAAAGGATCTTTTCTACATATTAGTTTCTGGAAGCATTAATAGCTATTTCTCTGCAGGTTTGTTCCGTTCTCTCTACCTGCCATCAGAAAACTCCATGGCAAGGGAGCAGCTTGCTTAAATTTGGAATTCACTCAGCCAGCTCTTTTCTGCTCTGTTAGTTGTCGGACTACAGCAACAACAAAAAAGAAATGTGATGTTCCTTCGGTTTCCTCTACGGCAGCAGCCTGCTGGGTTCTCTAGGGCTTTTCCTTCTTGTATGCCATGCTGCACTGCACATGAAGCAAACAATGTATTTCCCGAGAAGTAAATGCTCAAAGTGTTACACTGGTAAACTGTGTGTTACTCAAAAACAAGGTCGCACTTGCCACGTCACTTCCTTGTAAACATATGTTACAACAGTCTCAGCAACAGGATTTTGGGATAGGTACTATTTCTTACACACTCAAAGCACTTTACTCTGTTCAGTCATGAAAGGAAATTTTAGAGTCCATGTAATACTACACAGTCTTTATTCCCCAAAACTTTTATCATTGCACTTGCTTCTAAAAAATAGACAAGCTTATGCCTTTTTGTGGTGGTATAAAGCTTACAAGAATCTAGTGACTTCGTTCACTTTCAGGAGAGTTGCCAGACACCTGTATTTGCTCTAGAAGAGAGTGGGAGCTGCAGAAAAGAAGCTTGTCTTCTGAAAAAAATTGGCCTCTGCACAATGCAGTGGCTGCTCTAGTAATGGCAAGTGACACTAAACCCCAATGAATTAGGTGCTCAGAGAATCTCCTCTATGCAGGTGGATCAGCAGGAGGCAAAGAAGCCCTCCAACAGTTCTTGTGCTATCGTTTCTCCCCGTTAGTTACAGCTACTTACACATTTCAGCTTCCAGGTCTGTGAATCACATTCAAGCCCAACATGTAAATGAAAGTGTTTGTTTAGGCGCCTTTCTACAAAGATGAAATTAAAAATTCTCCATCAAAAAAAATTACAAAGCCTCTAATCCTCACCACTAACCTAAGGTTAGTATAAAAGCTTAAACACATGCAGTAATTTTCTTAATCAGCCAGCACTTCAGAAAGACAGATGCTTCTGTTTATGTTGGTCTATTATCAAGTCCTTTGGTGTCTGAATAATTCTTATGCCTATCCTGAAACTTCATTAACATAAATTTCTTCTGTATTATTCTGCCTTCCGTGACAGATAGTACAAGTATTTTTATTTGGTTGGTTAGCTTATCCTTCTTGGCCTTGAGAATCACAGTATTTTGCGCATTTCCTCTATCTTTTATCCAACTGTGGTGGTCGAAAATTAGCAATAATTACACCATGTGTGTGAAAATCAAAAGCTGTATAAGAACTAATTCTACAGTCTTGAAACTCCTACAGGAAACCCATTGCTGTAACTGGCTTTTATTCAACAAATGTTGTCTGTTAGAGCTTTCAGAGAGACTATGCAAACAATGTAAAACACAGACTGGTTGAGGTTGGAAGGGACCTCTGGAGGTCATCTGATCCAACATCTCACTCAAGCAGGGCCACCTAAAGCTGGCTGTGCAGGACCACATCCAGATGGCTTTTGAGTATTTCCAAGCATGGAGACTCCAGCATCTCTCTGGGCAACCTGTACCAGTGCTCAATCATCCTCACAGTAAAGTGTTTCCTGATGTTCAGACAAAACCTCCTGTGTTTCCATCTGTGCCCATTGCCTCTGGTCCTGTCATTGGGCACCACTGAAAAGAGTTTGCCTTCATCCTCTTTGCAGTCTCCCTTCAGACATTTATATACAAGGATGAGATTCCCCCAAGCCTTCTCTTCTCCAAGCTGAAGAACCCCAACCTCTCTCAACCTATCCTTATCAGAGAGATGCTCCAGTCCCTTAATAATCTTCATGGCCCTTCGTTGTGCTCTCTCCAGTATATCCATGTGTCTCTTGTACTGAGAAACCCAGAACTGGACACAGCACTCCAGGCGTGACCTCACCAGTGCCAAGTAGAGGGGAAGGCTCACCTCCCTCAACCTCCTGCAGCCCAGAATACCATTAGCAGTAGAAGGAACAACTAACCACTGTTAGGTTGCTCACCTATCTTTAAGTTATAATACTAGAATAGCTAGGACAGAAATACGAAAGCTCCAACTTTGAAATTATGTTGCTGATTTCATCAATATTGCCTAACAACAACATCCTTGAGAAGAGTGAAACAAGCCAGATCTTCCATACTGCACAGATTCCATGGGTATTAGTCTTTCATATTTATGCTCTTGTGTCTGGTTAAACTAGTTAATTACCCCAAATCTCTATTATTGGTTGACCGAAAGACTGATGACTCGGTACTATATTTTTGATTTGCATTTCTGTTAATGTTGCTGGGCACCAGATAGACCAAGGTATCATCATATTGGCTTCACACAGGCATAAGAAAGGCTTTCCTTGATATCCTTACGTGCATTTCACCAGAAGTATCATTGTGACAGTCAAAAACTAAACAGGATTTTAGAAACTTCCATGTCAATAGGAACAATTTATTGCTTAAGACAGCATAGTCTAAAAAGAGAATGCTGAATGCCATCCTGTCCATCTTTTACGGAGAGTTTGTCTATACTGTTATAGTACAAGTGTGAATAAACACAAAAGCTTCATTAAGAAAAAAAAAATTTAATCTTGAGAGGGAAAGATTTTTTTCTGTTTTCCACATCTCCTGTTCTTTTGGGTTTTATTTCACTTACTAAAAATACAACTCACAGCCATGCTTCTCATAAGTAAAGCAGTAAATCAGGAGAGACGTGCAAAATTTAGCTGAGTCTAGATTTAGACAAAGTACCCATGTCTACTTCCAGTTTGGATCCTAACAACCCTCTTATTAGGATATCAGCTCACAGTATATCTGTTTTAGCAAAAATCTCAGTGGGCATCCAGCATGCAAGCAATTTTCTTCCCTTCCACTGAGTGGTTATTTAAGTAATACAAATGACAACAGAACTTCAATCCATTTCTGTCTATTCTTTGAATCAGGAGTACAGTTAAATAAATATACAATAGAGTGACTATGCTGCATATAAGCAAGATTATACAATGCAAGGCTGATATCAGCTTTCCTTGGCCAATATTTCTGAAGTGCTTCAAAACAATTAAACCCAGAGAACAGCTTTCCAAGCACCCTGAAGTCAAGCACTTTCTTCTACTAATCAAATTAGCGACTAGCAATATTAATCTGGTATCCAAAGAGCTTGCAAGTCTTCTTGCACTAACAGGCTTCTGTTACAATTAACAGATAAAGCAGGAGCTACTTATTACAGCTATCACTATCAGGTATGAACAAGTGGGTGTTCTGTGGCCAACACTTAAATGAATCAACCCTGTTTTTCCCTTCATCTTTCAATGAACTCTGGATACAGCCATCACTAGCCTACTTCACAGCCCTCTCTGTACACAATTGTATTCCACAAGATAAAAAATAGTCCTTGAAATAATTAAGCTTATGGCCTTAAAAGTATGTTAAATATATCAGTTGTATTCTGTTATAGAAGCTAATACAAATTTATGTATCTATCAAGAGCCATTATAACATCATAATACATAACACACATTTCTATATTCACAATATAGAGTACATTCTAGAATCTTCTTGTTTAAAAGGTACTGTAAACATGGAAGGCATTGTTACGTGACTCATCATCCTTCACTTTTCTCCATTGCCTAATACTGCCTTCTGTTTATCTCTAGGTACAGTACAGCAAAAATAAGAGAAGCAAATTCCTCCCAGCCTTCAGCTTTGAAAACTAATTCACATTAAAATATGACACTGACTTATGGTGGAATAAGCCAGGTGAAACGAACTGCTCTAGCCAAACTTTGATAGACAGCTTCAATCAGCCTACTTATCCTCTGTGTGGAAGGTGTAATCCACACTGCTGCCAACTGCTTCCCTAAAAGGGATCTTCATTCTCTACATCAACATTGCTAAGGCAACAACCCATTCAGCATAAGTCCGCTGTGAAACAACATGCTGAAGACAGATAAGGATATGGGAAATGCATTTCTTGCCTGTATTTCTACTGCTCTGCTCCTTCTCACAATCCTAGTAGCACAGGATAACTGCTGTTGTAGTTCTGAAGCTCAGGCAGAGGCAGTGGAGAGTAACATGCACGTGACTTTGGGTCACCAGCAAAATTCTACCCCAGCTTGCGACAAACAGCTGGAGATGGCACAGATGCACTCTGTCTGGGAACACAGCACAGTGCTCCATTAGAGGGACTGCACTCCGTCACCCCATTGATACCTGACCTAGAGAGAAGACAAAGAACTCTCCTTTTGGAAAGCTATGAGGAGTGTTGTTTATTTGTTACACTGCAGGCAAATGGTCAAGGGAACCTGTTTTACTGGTTTTCTCTTGATCCCATTGTATTTCTTCCAGGCATAGATTTTCACCCTTTGATTTGCATTTTTGGTTGTTTTCACCCTTGGCTTACTATACCATACATAGCTTCAGATTTTCAGCCAAGACTGAAAAATATAGTTAATATTTTATCAAAAGCATGTATCATTCTAGAGGATTAATGGAGTTATGGGAAAGAAACTACTACAAGTTTTTGTCATCTACTTTAGCAGACCTTGTCATTCAGGTATTCTAGAATTACAAATGCAAGTGCTTTAGGTTGCATTAATATAATGCTACTCTTAAGGTCACACCCTGCTGCACCATAACTACACTATGCAGTAGAATCTTTTTGCCTTCCTCTATTTGTTTATACTATAAGCTATATTTTTCCCACAGGCAAATTTCTTCCCTAGATGAACCCTCTATACTAGGTCTTATGAAGACTGTTTACTACCGCATAAAGCTATTCTTTTAAAAGTGAACGGAACAAAATCATCTATGTCTATAGCCCAGTTCTTTTTCTGCAAGTTGTGTAAAGAAAAGTGTAACACCCCTGCTACCTCAAACCAAACCCCTTTCTCCCACACACCTTCCTTTTATTCCGGAGGTCTGAGCCTGATTTGGTCAACAAGACCCAGATACAGTTGCTCTACCCCCACTAATCACTTTGAGACCTCTGCAGATCTAAAAGCAGCAGCAAATCCTCTGGGCTTGGCACCTGCAAGACAATAAGAAGGTAAGGAACAACAAGTCCTAGAAAAACAAGTATCCTCTCCACTTACTTGTGGCAAACTGCTTCATGAATTCTCTATTGTACCTGGCATGATCAATTCTGCGTTGAGATCCCAATTCAATCAGATCCTAAGCTGCTGGTTTGTCGCTAATCAGTTAACTCAGAGGAGGACACTTCTGTTGTATGTCTTAATTGATATATGTTAATGAATGTGCATCAAAAAAAGCTTTATGCACTTATCCAGTAAACAGATCTATTAGTGAAACTCTCTGGAAGTAGGGCAAACATAATCCCAGAATGTGAGTAGCCAAACTAGTTTGTACATTAAAATATCTCTATTTTTATCTTGTAATCATACAACTTCAATTGCTATGGGTTAGGTCTCATCTTTTTAGCCCAACTTGCTTTGCTTCAGGAGGCTGCACTGTCCCAAGGCTGTTTGTGTTGAAGATCTGTTGTTGGATCCTCCTACCTTTGATGATTTGATTAGACCACTGACGTGGTCAGTTCTCTTTTACTTTGGCTTTACCTCAAAAGGGCCCACAAAGGGACCTGTATTTGCCAAGATCACCAAGGCTTCTCCTGATCGAAAGGAAGACTATTCCTGCCAGTAAGGGAGATATCACCAGTCCCATAATGGCCCTAAGGAACATACAAGCCCTAATTTTTATTTTGCTCTATTTTTTACTGTATCACAGAACCTTTTCTACCAAGGTCTTTCCTTTGCAGGAATCAAGAAAAAAGCTCCCAGCATATAAACTGTAATGCATGTAAACATATGCTACAGCACAACAGAGATCAAATGTTGGTGCAAGGAAGTCTGACAGAGCTTGTGTAGAGTTCATTTCAGTTCTCAGTTACTCAGAGAAAGCCCAGACACTTTACACTGACACCCTTCCATTTTCAGAATACTATAAATATCTTTGTTGTTCTCCCTCCAACCATTCTCTGCCATGTTGCCTGCAACTGTCTTCCCTCAGACACATGCACACATGACATATATATAAACCTGTCAAAGATTTAAGCACCAGTGAGCCATAACATCCTACCACGGCTATCACTGTGACATACTGGGGGACATCCATCTCCCCTAACTCAAAGCAGTACAGATCCTGTGGCAGAGCTCATCACTGTAGAATCCCTCTGTGGTTAATGAGGAGAAACAGGCTTTTTCATGTGATTCATTAAGCACTTCAGGATGGTAAGTTACATATCCTAAAATCACCCATTTCTCTCCTCTCCCTATACAAATTGTAAACTTTCCAGGATAGACACCATCTCTCTCTGTTCTCCTTTGTATGATTCCAGGCACAACAGTGCTTTCTGACATGGTGGTAATGAATAATAATGATGAACAGCATCAGCTACACTAACAAGTAAGCAGCAACTAGCCCTACTAACCACCTGGATAAAAATATCACTAAATCAGAAGACCACTTCTTTGTGGCAATGAGTCAAAGCTAACTGCATGTCGCCTGCTG
>NW_009612246.1:12327-41034 GCF_000690535.1 Cariama cristata
CTGCTGAACTTCTATTAAAAGATCAAACCGTGCTAAAAGACACCATGCTAGTCAGCCAATAATTCCTCCAAATACACTTTGTTTATCACCCTTGACTTCACAGGGATGCACAGCTAGTCCAAGTTCCTTATATTAACTGGCCTACTTCCATTTTTGAGTTATAAGTGTTCAATGTTTTTTTTTTTTCATCTTTACAACTGGCTTGAAAGGGTTTTTGTAAACTGCTACCACACTTGCCTTAATCTTCAAGGGATCTGAGAAACCTCCCTTGTTTTTCTTCGTATGCACAGTACAACTCTGGAGCTTTCTATCTCCTTTAACACTCTAACAATTCTACCATTTAATTCCTCAATTATAATCTTTTTGTTCTCAAAGAAGTATGGAATCAGCTTTTTTCCCCTGAGTAATTTTTGATTGTTTGTATTAATTTTTATTCTGTTTCAGAATTTTCTTCCCTTAGTGACAAAGAAACCTTAAAAACACAACTTTACTGACTTTATAGTCTTTTTTTTGTATTGCATTCTTCTCATTTTTCTTGATAGAACTTTTCTGGTTTTAGGCAAAAATCTGTCTTCAAAAGATTCCCCCCCCCCCCGCATTACAAATAAGCTGACACATTTAAAGAATTATGAATTTTTAAAGAAATGCAACAATTCATTCTGATACCATTTATTATCATCTTCCATTGATGAAACATTTAAGGGCTCTAATATACAGCTTTAGATGCAATAATCTGTGAAATCCTCAGCGTAAATTTGCTTAATACCACTGAAATAAATCTGCACCCTTTTACACCAGTAGAAGCCTGGGACTTCAATTTTTACAGTGAAGATTGGTGATCAACAGTTGTTGGAATGAAAGATTCTCTGCATCAGTTCTCCATCATATCAAAGATAATCAGTGACTCTAAAGCAAGGTAAAAACAAGAACCTAAAACAACTGTCAGGGCGTTGCCTTTTTGCATTATTCATATCAATTTCAAAGGGTAGAGTCTAAAAACAATACCTAAAGATTATCACTCTAAAAATATGTCTCGTACCCTGTTTCAGCTCTTTCTCCTTTTTCATGAAGGGAATATCCCATACACTTTCAAAATATGTCCAGGGAAATTGTATAACGTAGATGACTAATTTTCTGAGGCACACATTTAGTGGATGTACCTTGTCATAATCCCAAAGATCATAAGAGATTAGTCCTCAAGAAAACTCCTTTCTCTCCAATACATTCTTGCCATTGGCAAAACAGTGAGTGTTTTTTTTTTTTTTGTTCGGGTCTGAGGTTTCTTCTTGTTCCTTTTAATATTGTTGAAAATAAAAGGTAACATTGTTTTGATGGGACTTTGTTGTTTTCTGTATTACAGAGGGAAGCTTTGGTACTAAAATCAAGGTTCCCAAGAAGGTAAATCACCATTCTCCATACAAATGGATCTTACATTTATGAATATCTGTACATTTTAATGCAGTCATTAGACACATGATGTATAGACAGGGGGTTTTTTGTTTTGTTTAGGGGTGGTGGTGTGTTAAACAGTGGGTAGTTTTCCTTGCAGGCTGGAACTCCAATTGCTTCTGGTTTTTGTTCTCTTCAAAATCCGTAGAGCTTTGTTGCATTTCACCTGTGGAAATACACACTGCCAAGAGTCCCAATGGTATTATCTCTCCCTTGTCTTCCTCACTTGTCAAGTTTCCACCAGTTTCCTAACTGCACCACATCCTACAGTATAGTAGAGGAGCTCCCTCTCTGCTCTCTTCATTTCATGCCAGGCTTGTCACCAGGAGCTTTCTTTTATTCTTCCTGTTTGTTCCAAGACTTACTAGTCACAGCTAGGACTCTCTGCTGGTACTTCTCTGGATTCCCTCCTACTCTTAAAATTCTCACACAATCGACCACAATTAACCACACACACAATCGACTTGACCAAACTATGTTGAGCAAACACATTAAGTTTTTCCTAACTTCAGGTTATTGTCCCCATCGTCTAACGACTTTTGCCTACATCCACACATTAGGGACTATAACAAATGCATGTAATGTCACACAGGAACCTACAACACAGAGGCATTTGGGTCAAGTTTGCAATGCCAAAAGGACGAGGAAACTGTTAGGAGAGGACAGAAGTATCAAGCATTTCTTTCCATAGCTGCTCTACCCGCTTGCCTTGCCTCTTACAACTGTATTTGCATCCATCTTCTGGGCAGTAATCTTTCAGTCAAGAAATACCAGTCTGACCCCATTTTGTATGTGGCTGCAGTTAGAGGGCTCAGTAATGAATCAAATCAAATACTATACATCAAGCTGTATCTGGCACATTCATAGCCTGTGACTGACAGCAAAGCAGGGAGAACTCCTGCAGTGACACACTATACCTATCAAAGTCTACTGTACCCTGTAACTTCTGTACTACATTTTTGCCTTTACCTGACACTAAGGAAACAGTTTCATGCATCTTTTTCTTGGCAACAGGAATAGCTTAAGAATTGCCCTTTTCCCCTTACCCCTACCTATTTATTCCTCTTCCCAGGACCACTTCTGCTTTTGGTTTTTTTTAACCTGGTTGATTTTAGGGGTGTAACTGACAAAATGAGAAACAAACAGCTGCACTGGCACGGATGAAGGAGCTCTGAATGGTGGTGCAGGAAAGCAGTGAGACCTCAGACTGATGGAAAGTAGGCAATTCTTATACTCACTTTACTACCAGAGCAAACATAATGTTAAAATACATGCCTCAAAACTCCAAGAGGGGCCAATGGAAGATAAAGAACACAAGGTAATTAAGCTGAAAGGATCTCTGAAACATGCCAGGAGGGATATAGGGCAAAAAGGACAGAGAAAATGCAGCCAAGCTGCCCTTGATAGCTTTCACCTACCAAAGCAAGACAACAAGGTTGGGCAGGAAGGTTTCTCAGGCTCCTGAAAGGACCAAGTGCAGGTTAATAAGGAATGACAGTTCAGTTTCACTAGAAACATCTGTGGGTTTCAAGTTGGCATCATTCCACACTTGAAGATAAACTGTGTAAATTATTCCATTACAGGTGCAGTTACAAACTACTCCCCTAGACTTGTTAGGAAGTGGAGAGCTTAAAAAAAATTAATCACAGAATGACCTGAACATGCTGCACATACTGAGTCCCACTCACTCCCCTCCTTCCTGATCTGATAAAGACCTAGGACTCTTTGAAGTTCTGATGAATTTTAAACCTAATAAAAATTTCTGGCAAGCTTTAAGACTGACCAACACATGCCCTTTACATAAATTAAGACAGGAGGTTTTGCATCCTTTACTATGTTATTGGAGATATGACTATACATACAGAAATCCCCAGGCAGAGCCTGTCTGGCCAGGACTAGATTATTCATCCACATGCCAAATAGGAGAATTGTAAGCTTCAAGGTTCCTTTAAAAGTATGCAACCTCCCCTAAGGAAACTTGGAAAAGTGTCACTAGTTTTGGGGACTAAGAAGTTCAGGACACCCTGGTGCTAAGATAAAGCCTGAAGTGGTTTCGTAGAGGCTTATACCAGAGGTTTTCCAAATCCTGCTTGGCTTGCTCAAGCATAGATGAGTACACTGAATCGCCAGTTGGGGTATCTCTCCAAGGCTGTCACATCTTTCACATTGCAAAATGTACTGATGAGCAGGTGGAGCAGAAGATGCAAAGCAGAATCCACTGCGTATCCCACCTAGCACTGCAGAATCTGAACACAGTCCAGGTTCCTACAAAATGTTATCTAATCCTAAATCAATGAGAGAGTATCAATGAATTTTAAGTACTAATCTTTTGCCAGCATGGAGCTGATGAAACAGCCATGACCTTTGTATGCATGTTTTAATGAAATGGATGCTGCAGTCCTCATGCATAGAGGACCTGTTATTCCTGTTTCTCAAGATTTTGCATACAAAGATTTTTAATACATATGCATAATGCCCTCCATATCCAACTTCTAGCCCAAACGTACTTTAGAGCATTCAGTGTATGTATTTTACTCAAGCAATCTACCCCAGATAATAGAACTGAGGCTAGGAATAGTTGAACTTCCAGTTCTAAATTGTTGTTAGTATTTCTGAACTACTTCAGATAACACATTAAGCAATATTCTAAAAAACAATTCAGATGTAAAATTTGATCATAAATATGTGCACAATTTGGTTTTGGATGAGATTTTTTTTTGAGGGAAGCAAGGAATTTTATCCATAGGAACCCTGTGCATGGTATAGCTGCTAGGAGCAAGAGTGTCATTAGTACAACAGCATATTGAACCTTCTTGGAAGGAAAAAACTGTCTCCCTTTGCTACAAAGGACAATTAGAAATTATGGTACAGACTTCGAATAAGTTTGTAGTCCTGTCCCATCACACTGTTGTGTACTGTTACATGAGAAGTCTGATAAACAGAAAATTTTTTGCACTATTATGCGTAATACTTAGAGTGGCAGTAGCAGAAGACTTATGGAAACTGAACATGAGCAAAACATAGCTGAATAGTCACCCATTTCCTTACCACTTCAATACAGTGGTATGGAAATGAGGAAAAAAACATTTTTATTATTAACTTGTTTTTCTAAGACAAAGGTGAATCTCAGAAACAAAGAAAACATGAATTCCCAGCAACTTGCAATAAAAATTATCAAGCACCACACAATTCAGTCACTGGAAATGTTGTGATACTGGAAAAATGTGCAAGTTTGGGCTCCCTTTGACTTTGCGAAGTCTCTTCGCACTAATGGTACTGTAGCCCTTGAACATAGATGAGAAGCAGGCAATAGTTCGTAAGACAAGGAAAACTATGTTAGTAGTTTGCATTTTTAGTTTCTAGCTTTTTAGCCAAAAGTAAATGCAATAGATTGAATTTGAAGTGGAAGAAAGAACAATCATGGTTTTTTAAGTAGATATTAATTTGACCTTGTTTTTAGCGGTGAAGATGGAATACATCATCTCCAGAGGTCTCTTCCAACCTTAACTGTTCTGCAAGTCTGTAATTCACTGCTTTTTAATGAATATTGATATTTTTCCCCAGATAACTGTATTTAACCCAAGTTTCCTGATTACACATTTTATACTCAAGAGACAGGTAAAAGCAAAAAGGAGTGCAACATTTTACACCTTCTGTTACTACAGTCCATGCAATTTTCTCATTAATTCTTGACAAATTATTTTCTACTCACTGTCATGCCAGTTTTTCCCCTGTCCAGTACTGCTGTGGTTCCAATTACCCTACTACATTTGTTTTATGCTGTCTATCAAAACTGACATCACTGGCAATACTTTGATTTTCACAGCTTACATGGACGAGTTGACTGAAGTCTATTCAACTCCATACGAAGTGTTACTTCATTTAAGAAGTATTCTTCCTTTGTGGATATTACTTCCATAAAGGTTTAAAACACAGATGAGCCTGAAACTACAAAGTGATAATTTCCAGGTCACATCAAAGATCTTGTAAAACATGCAGAGCAGGTTGTCTTCAGAGAGATGGAGCTCATCCCACCAGTGAGGAGCTCAAGGCCAAAATATCTGTCTTTGATTTTCAGTTCAGATAAACTTCTGTTTTATCTCACCTTGCTTTTAATTACCAAATGTGGTGGGTTGACCCTGGCTGGACGCCATGTGCCCACCAAAGGCACTCTATCACTCCCCTGCTCAGCTGGACAGGGGAGAGAAAAATATAATGAAAGGCTCATAGGTCGAGATAAGAACAGAAAGATCACTCAGCAGTTACTGTCACAGGCAAAACAGACTCAGCTTTGGTAATAAATTAAACTAATTTCCCCATCAAATCAGAGTAGGATAATGAGAAATAAAAACTAAGTCTTAAAACACCTTCTCCCCCACCCCTCCCTTCTTCCCAGGCTCAACTTTACTCCCAAACTCTCTCCCTCCTCCCCCCTGAGACGCAGGAGGATGGGGGTTGGGGTCAGACCATCACCCCTTGTCTCTGCTACTCCTTCCTCCTCAGGGGAGGACTCCTCACTCTCTGCCCCTGCTCCAGCTTGGGGTCCTCCCTGGGTTGCAGGTGGGGATCTGCTCCAGCGTGGACCTCCGTGGGCTGCCGGGGGACAGCCGGCCTCACCATGGGCTGCACCAGGGGCTGGCGGAGAATCACTTTTCCAGGGCCTCAGCAACCACTCCCCTGCACTCACCGGGGGGCTGCAGGGCTGTGCCTCTCACGTTCTCAACTCCTCTCTTCTCCAGCTGCAGTTGCTCTTGCACACTAAATTTTCCCCCTTCTTAACTCTGTTATCCCAGAGGCACTACCGCCATTGCTGAAGGTCTCAGCCTTGGCCAGCAGCAGGTCCCTCTTGGAACTGGCTGACATTGGCTCTGTCAGACATGGGGGAAGCTTTTGGCAGCTTTTCACAGAAGCCACCCCTGCAGCCCCCCTGCTACCAAAACCTTGCCACACAAACCCGATGCACTAAGAACAAATACAGAAACCCTAACAATAAAAAGTAATTTTGGTTTCATTGGACTTGATCAGAGGTGAAGGTTTTCTGTAATGCTCATTTTCATTTGGAGTTATGATGATCCTACTGGTCTCACACATTATATAAATGTATATGACATACCTAGCTACAAGCTAATAGTTGTAGCAGTTATGTTTACCAGGATATATTAATTCATGTCACTTGATAAAAATGCAAATTGAACATATCCTTTCCACAGTACTCAGAACTCCAAAGCATTTCAGGGCCAAAAAGACAAAGCTGTTTTTCCGATAGGTCATAAAGGTACACTGTAGATTTTAAAGACGTGCACCCACATTGTTGAAAGACGACAACTTTCCTAACTTTAGGCATCAGACTTAAATATCCAAGGTGCTAAAAAAAATTGATAGAGCTTCCAAAAGACAAGCAATAGTATTATAAATTAGGAACTCGTCTCTTTCTGTTAAGTAAATAGAAAATGCAGGCCCCTAACTTAACTAAATTTGATAACTGAAGTTAAAAGGCATGAATAGCTGCCCAAGTTCCAAGCACAGGAGTGACTTCTGAGGGCTAGATGAAGAGAGATAGGAAGTTGCAATTTGATTTGAATCTTATTCTGGTTTCATCCCCCACTCAGCAGATGTGCTGTTGATTAACAGCACAGCAAGGGTAGGTAGCCTACTGACCTCTTGACATGAAGATCCACTTGGATTTTGAATTAAAAAGACTAAGTCATCCCTCCATTCCTTTCCTTTACTCATTACCTCAGGACATAAAGCATCACCAAGTAAGCTGGGGTCAGAAGAAACAATAGGAAAACCCGTCCCCTCTCTACAAGAACCTTAGCGATCAGGCTGCCACTTTGAAACATATTTACCAGAACAGCTTTTTCTTCTCTTACGTAAGGTTTGGTATTTCTCAGGAGTTCAAATACAAGAGGTCCTGTTTAGCCACAGGGGCAAAGTGACACTACCCCAAAACCATCCACAGTCTAGTTGGGATTCTTAGACTGAAAGCTCTAATACTTACTGTGTGGATAAGAACAAAATTAGCATTACATATTCCAGGTCATTTTTTACTCACTTTTATGTTAAATCCTTTTTAGAAAGATACAAGTAGAAATAGATTTTTATACCTGAAGTTAGCTAAATGCTAAAATAGCCTTGCTTATTTTTGAGATCTTTAAAAGGATGATAGCTGTGTCTGCAGGAGGGAAAACCTTGTTCTTACTGATACCTACAAGTCCCTGCAACTGGAAAAACAAAAAAGTAAAATCACTGAGCATCATGAATAGCAAAGTTTTCCTGTGATCTTCCTGAAAAGAATTTAAATGAAAGAAACCGTTTGCCTGTTCTGATGCACATAGTTGCTCAGGCAAAGCTCAGAACCTTAAGCACCACATGAGAGAACAAAACATAAGTCTTAAAAACATGTATAATTCTTGGTCTCTCAGCTGATCTTTGCAGATGACAGAAATGACCAGTGCCAGGTTGAACCATAGTTTCTTTGGTTCCATCACAGGATGTTGACTCTAGCATGTTTCCATACTAAATTGCAACACCCTCTTTTTCTGCACAGGCCAAGCACCATGTGTATCAGGACACGCTCCTCTGAAAAGAGTCTGCTATACCTTTACATTGCTTAGAATATTTTTAGTGCTATTTAAAAGATCAAATCCCTCCAAGGAGCCTCAATTCAGTAGCTTATTACTAAAAGCTTCAGATTCAATCTCTTCTTATATCATCACATTCACAGGATATAAGAAAGGAGGCTGAGAATGAGTTTCAAAGGCTGAAATAGTCTATATTCAGTTTTCTTTCTGTTAGACTTCTCTAGACAAACTGACCATGTTGTGAGGGCAAAGGAGAGAAAGGCAGTCAATGTGAGATGCACATAACTCTCTGGTACAACAAAATTCAAGGAGCCTAATGTCCATTTTAGTCTCCTCTGAAAAAGCTAAATGATGTTGCTGGGCTTCTGATACCTAAAATTAAGTTCCAGCCAGCCATGCTTTCTGCCAAAGATAGCACTGGGATATGAAATGTGGTCAGAGGCCAGATATGTTGTCACACTGCGTCTTCCTCTGATGGTACTACTGTCAGAACATGTGGTTAGCCATCTGGAGCTGGATGACTTGTTCCAGGAGCTGTATTAGTCTTTAACTAGCTAGATCAAACACATTCAGAAAATTACACTCTTTGAGCTAAATAGCACATAAATGAGAGTGGTTACAAGGCCGGAACTGTTGGGGGAGGGGAATCTTGCTCAGACCAAATACTCCTCCAGTTGTCCAACTTCTACCTAGCCAAAAAAAGTACAAGGCTAGTCTTAACAGCTGCCTCAATAAGGGTTCTAGCATCCTCCTGTCCTCACGGAGGAACAGTCCTGCTGTTAACATATGTCAGCAGTTTGAGCGTGCCAGCAGCTCTGCAAGTTCTCTCAGAGGGGTTTAGCTACCTCTGTTCAAGGTCACCTCTACTATGGCACCAGCTGTGTAACCTTGGATCAGACTGCTGTGAAAACCACTAAGTTCTGAGAAAGAGCTGTGCAAGAAGTAGCTGCGAGAAGCCCTAACTGTGGAGGTCTCTTCCCCTTGACTCATGGGCTGCTGTGAGCAAATGTTGACATAGTCATGTCATGCAGGCTGCAATGGTAAGGAAGAACTTTCAGACACACACATACCTGAATCCAATTCACCTGCTTCAGGATGAAGTTAAATTCATGAGACTTAAATAAGATCTTGTGAAGTGCATTTCTATTTTCAGCAGTTCTTTTTCTTCCTTTAAAAAATTCCATTCACTGTCACTTAGTTTCACACAACATTTTGCCATTCCAGAGTGCTTTTTGTACTCCCAAAGCACTGTACGTGGAACTAATTGCTTTGCAACCAGAAAGGTCAGCTAAGGACTGGGCTCCCAAAAGCAAGTTCATTTCATTTCTTTAAAAGATAACTCTTGTGATTGGAAATTATGCTTTGTAAATTTAATCTTAACAGACCTCCTATAATATATTCCTCATGAATTAATAATAACTGTTTCTTTGAGTTGCTCCAGACATTAGACAAGCTCTTTTCATTGTCTCAAGTCTAATGGACTAGGGAAAGCTGTGATTTACAATGTTCAGCTGCACTGAAACCATTATTCTGAAGCATTTACCCACCTACACTATTACTGCTAATATTTGTTTGCATTGCAAAAGTAACATGAACAAATACTGTCCTCAGTGTGAGCCTCACTGTTGTTACCTTCTGTCCGTCTCAACTCTGGCTGCTACTGTCCTCAAACTTGCTTTGCAGAGCTGCCTCCATTTGTTACCTCTTTATACTTGCTGGATGTGGCAGAGCCAGTATGGGAAAATAACTCATAGGAGCAGCAAAGCTTACCTCTCTGAGCTCCCATACCAGCTATAAACAATTGCAGTAAAGAACTGAAGTCCGGTTACACAGCAACACTCTGGTGCTAGGCTCTGTACAAACATAAGCCAGAGAAGAATAATTTCCACAGCAAGAGTTATGAATAGACTGCAGAATTAAATTACCCCTAGACTACATGGAAGAGCAAAGGCTTCACTATTCAGATATCAAATGAAGACCTTCACGAAAACATGAACTGCAAGAGAAGTTCTCATAATACTTTCTGCTGTGAGAAAAGTATTCAGCAAAATTGGGAGCCAGCAAAAGATCAATAAACCTCTTTACGTCAGAGTTCAGCTAGCTGAAGTGTGAAGATTCATTTATATCCTCCTCATACAATACTTGTGTTGTTTTAAAACAAGTGGCTCAAATGACAGTTTCCCTTAGAGGCATGAAATTGCACGTACTAAACTACATGATGTAGAGGATTTAATTTGCCAAGGTTTTCCATTATTTTTTGCCATTTTGTCAGCCATACTATTTTAGTATACTGCATTTTTAAGTGTTCATTAAAACTTCTTGCATGAATTCTCCCTTTGCATGTAGTGTGCGCAAGTGTGCGTTTAATATGAAAGGAAAGGAAGTTCCTCACAGCAGCATCATATTTTGACTCTAGGTGCAACACTCCTGTTTTGCCATACTGCTTTCTCATAAGACGCTTAAACGCATATCCTGGTTTCAGCTGAGATAGAATTAATTTTCTTCCTCATAGCTGGTACAGTGCTGTGTTTTGGATTTAGTATGAGAAGAACATTGGTAACACACTGATGTTTCAGTTGTTGCTAAGTAGTGCTTGCTTACCTTAAGTCAAGGACTTCTCAGTTTCCCGTGCTCTGCCAGTGAGGAGGTGCACAAGAAGCTGGGAGGGAGCACAGCCATGACAGCTGACCCGAACCAGCTAAACAGCTATTCCGTACCATAGAGCGTCATGGCCAGTATGGAAACTGGGGGAATTGGCCAGGAAGGGCTGATCGCTGCTCAGGGACTGGGCTGGGCATCAGTCAGTGGGTGGTGAGCAATTGCTTTGTGCATCACTTGTCTGTGTTGGGTTTTATTCCTCTCTTTGTTGTCTCCCTTTTCATTACAATCATGGTTATATTTTATTTCAATTACTAAAACTGTTCTTATCCCAACCCATGGGTTTTACGTTTTTCTGATTCTCCCCATCTCACCAGAGGTAGGGAGGGGGGAAGGAGTGAGGATGCAACTGCATGGTACTTAGTTGCTGGCTGGGGTTAAACCACGACAACATATCAGAAACTTTAAAAATTATTTCAGTCATGAACAGCTTCCACAGTATACTCATGCATACAAATTTTATAGAACTTGTGTGATCTGACTGCAGAACACATTTTTGATTAATCAGACCTAAGGTTTTAATAACGAAACAGCAGGTGGGGTAACCACAAAATTAATACTCTTAACAGCCTCAGAGCAATACAGTCATAAATATAAAAGAGTTCAAAACACCTCGTTTGCATTTTTGAAAAACATCCTCAACAACTTATTCCGGATTTCTGTTCCCAGAAGAGGGCGATGTTTCTGCAATCTGATAAATACCTCTCAGGCTCTTGCTGTATTTCACATCTTTCAGGGAAGGCACATACTGTCTCGCATGACAAAGGCTTACCTTTGGAAGTAGCTGTTGCCCTTCTAGAAGCAATTTCTGGAAGCAGTCTCCTACAGAAGCAGTAGGATCTCGTTCAGAGACTGCACACCCACTTTGATCAGCTGTTAAACATCAGGCATTTCCCATTTGAGGAGAGTATATGTAAGAAAATGGTTAGAGAGGCTTGTCATAACCTTGCCATTTGAATGATCACCTTTTGTTCCCATGAACATTTCTAAGCCAGTTCTGTCCTTTCAATTAGTAGCAGTTCAGCATTTGGGATATACAGGGTTGTCTTTTTTTTAAAAAAAAAAGCAAACCTGTCCATGTATTTTAAGGGTTTTTTAAAAGAAAAAAAAAATATCAAGTTTGCAAATCCATTCTCACTGTAATTTATACTATTCAGGCTTAAACTGCCACTAGATTGGCATTGTATGACAGTAATTGAGGCCAATTAAGTGGAGGGCTCAAAAGCTATGCTAATGAGAACAGAATCAGTCTAGGTATTGCATCAAAGTTTCAGATGTTTTCAAAACAGTGACCCCTTTTTTTTTCCTAGCTGAAGGGAAGCATCTGCTTCAAACAGTGGTTGCAGAAGCATCTCCAGGCCTAAACTGCCGCATCACATATGCAGACACTATGATTTATCTCTAGCATTTGTTCTCTTGTACCTTTTTTTCATTATATGTATATATAATGTCAACTCTGGATTTTTGTGCTCCGTTTAATACCTTTGCTTTTATATAAAAATACCTACTACATATATATATACACATACA
Organism: Cariama cristata; assembly: GCF_000690535.1. Lineage (NCBI taxonomy): Eukaryota > Metazoa > Chordata > Aves > Cariamiformes > Cariamidae > Cariama > Cariama cristata. The sequence goes on from NW_009612246.1 coordinate 24,549, forward strand.
CGTATATATATATAAATACCTGCTTCTGAGGTATCTCCTCATGAAATATCCAACTTATTATGGAAATTATTATCCAAACCCAAAATAATCTGTTCTATGGGTAATTATTTGTATCCATATAAGGATTGAAGTTTATATATATCAACTCCTCTTTGCTTTTAACTTTCTGTATTCAGGAAAACAAAGGCCCTTGCTTTTGTTGGCAAATTGCTTACAGCACTGACTTATGTAAAAGTAAAGATAAATTTCCTTCAAAAACAAGAAAATACATAATTTATTTCCTAAAGAAAGTTGAGTAGTAAGAGGGAATTGTACTGAAGCAGAGACAGTAAACGGATAATGGAAAAGCTAGTCATGGTGAAGTAACATCCTGAAGAGCCATGAGATAGGAAAGATTAGCCACTGCTCTTCATAAGTACTCAAAATTGGGGCTGAATTTAGCATGGATCAGCTGCTCCCATGTAGCAGAACAGCAGAGGGAAACATCACTTCTTTAGGATAGCTCAAGTACTCCTTTCATGATCCACCAACAGTGAAAGAAAAACAAAATGAAAACCAAAATATAAACCCAAGGAAAAAAATGAAAGCGGAGGGAGCTTCAAAACAAAAGACCACAATAATTTCTCTCAAAACCCACAGAACCAATACAACCCACAAACTGTCAGAAATCAAAAGTTACAATGGTTAATGATTGAATATGTTTACATGGTTTGATGTACTAAGATGGAATCCCGTAAAGCTGATGATCACTGATGGACAGTTTGTCAACGGTCTAGACAGTCCCTGTCCTGAGCAATGGAAAAACATGAGAGCAGTTGTCATGACAGGATATTCCTTTCATGGTATGAGAAGGTTTCTGCCAATTGGTGGACAGTGTGTTTCTAAGGATTTTCTCTTACAAGAAGGGAAGGGGTTGAATATTTTGCAGAGTTATCCTATAATGTTCTTAAGAATTGGAAAGGCTATGTGTATGATTGACCAGGCCACAAAAAAACAGGCCATCTCTTCTAAGAGACAGAACCACTGCATTAACCCTAACATCCTGCTGTAGGTAGACATCAACTTTGTTTAGAGCACATGTGTCTACAGTGTCCCATCAGCATCCTGGTTCATCTGCCCTATGCCATTTCATCCCATGACTACTGGTTTAATGAGATTAAACAGAACACTCCTACCTGCGTCACACCAGTGCACCAACCAACTGCAATTGCCCTGCCAAATCAGATCCAAGTCTATACAATCCAGAATCTTATATCTAAGAGAAAACACTAGTAAATTACATTAAAATAGGATGAGATAAATAACCAGGGAAGGCAGGGATAGTTAATAAAGCTTTGACTGCTTTTGTTTAATCACAAAGCTCTTGCGCAGGGTATTCCATCCAAGAATACTCTCTAAAGGTATCCATGTACCGGCGTAGGTAGATAATTAACACCTGTAATACCAGTAGGTGGCATTGAAGAGAATGTATTGTTTAGACTTCATTGAAGACTAGTATATTGTGTACAGATTTTCCATGCAATATAAGTGGCTTCTAAAATACAGATGTTTATCTCAATTTTTTCATATACTTTTCATAAACGTGGCTTAAACTAATGTAACCTAAAACTAGGTTCAGACAGCAAATATCTTCAGGTGGGACTCACAGACTTGTGGCTTGTCACCGGCGCAGCCATGCAAAAGAATCTGCCAGAGGCGGAAAGCAAACACACTCAATTTTTCCGTTTCACTCATTTTCAAAAAGCCAAGATGTAACATCTGAAGGATGTAAAAGGTGCTGTATAAAGAGAGGAATGGATCCAAATCACTGTCCAAGGAGGAAAGTTTATTTCATTTTGGAGAACTCTGTTTAGTTCTAATGAGTTTTGGATGTGGAAATGAGAGAAGTAACTGCCAGATTGAATTTATTTCACACTCTCTGAAGTCTTTTCCCCAGGGGGCCACAGGATTCTGACTGCAAGCAGACAGAGTAATAAGAAATGGAAAGGGTCTGAGCTGTCCATTGTACCATATTAATTCAGCGTAACTATTCTGCTTTACTTTGACTGAACCAAGATCAGAATCAAAAAAAATATTTTTTGTTTAAAAATTTATTTAAAAAAAAAGAATCAGTGCATAAATTCATTCATAGAAAAAACAAAATAGGAGGTGTTTGAAAGTACAAGCCAACCAAAGCCTGCCTAGGAATACCCATGTAATCCATCACAGCCTTTATCACCTCACCCACATACTTTCAATATTGTTTTATTCTTGGTCTTTCCAGAGACTGCTAATAACCTCAACATTATTGATTAAAAGGAGGAGATAACTGCAATACAGAGAAAACAGGATGAAAACACCAACTCATTTCACAGATTATCCAGCTGCTGATAGCTACTAATCAATTCTGGTTATGCAAGAGCCACTGAGAACAAATCTAAAGGCCCCCTTGGATTTGTGTTACTGAAGAATCCCTTAGAAGTTCACCTTCAGTAGAAAAGTCAGTCTGTTTAAGTGTTTTGTATCCTTTCTAAAGTAGCAATCAACCTTGGCATAATTTGGGAAGCTTCTGACCAGACCTTTCAGAAGGTACAAAAAGGTACAAAGAGCAGCAGTGACAAAGGGACTTCTCATTGTAAAGAAAATCATGAACAGATATCAGAGGAGAATGTGCAAAGTTGCAAGCAGCACTGCAATAATTTTTGCCTCTTTACAGAGAGAGCGCTCTGGCATTGAATGACAGAATTATTTGTTTAAATTAACACAGGGAATCTGTTAGAGATCTGGAAGTTAAATTCAGACCTCCTCATGCCCAGCCCTGAATCAAAACCTCTGTTGCTTCCTATGTTTGATATCTTACAGGACTGCACATTTCTGATTCCTCCAGTTTCCATATTAGAACAGGGATGCAGCTTAGAGTAAAATTTTTAATATCTTATGTGGTATTGGAAGGTCACTGTCAATACAGTTCCTTTATATCTAGATGCATAAGTCCACATGAAATACACAGAATATGTTTATGTCACTACACTTCTCAAAGATAAAATGTGTCTTTCTGTCTTCTCTGGAGCATAAAAGGTATTTGTCAAAGTTACTTAAAGCATACCTCACACACAGTGTTCTGGCATTTCTGTGAATATTGGCAGGTTTACCTGTCCAAGTGCTACCCTGACAGGGTACTAGTCAGTTGTAGCTGAGCCATAGGCCCATAGAAGCAGCTATAGCATTCAAATATACTGTGCTTTATGTATTATGAACCATGTTCTACTTGTGCAAAGAAAGGGGAAAGATAAAGGGAGTTATATATGCTTCCCCATAAAAAAAACTACTGCAGTAAGCGTTCCAAATGCAACATGAGTGTAAAGATCAAAAAAAAAAAAAAAAGAGATTGACTCAAGATTAACAGCATTTCAATATTGAGCATTGTCAAAGCAACACCACAGTTTCCATTCAGATTCACGCTTTATTCTCTGGCTCGACTAGATTTGGCATCACAATTTGCTACCAAGTAGATAAGAAAAAGTGTGCCTGTGACTCTCAAGACCAGTGGGTGTCATTCTGTAAGCAGAAAGGCTTCTGTGTGTATCACATTACAGATGCCATACAAAGTCCTATCTATCCTGCAGCTGAATAGTCAAGTCTGATAACACATTTGACCTTTATGAATATACAAACAGGATGGCAGAAGATATTAGTCAGATCTGAATGCATACGAGGGCAACATGAAATTATATGGATTATGCAATTATGCTTCTGTCTAACATTTCAGCAGAAATCAATTTAGGAAACCAATGGAGATTCCTGTTGCAATTGCCACAAAGCACAATAACACTCAGATGATAATTTAAAATATATTTTATTAAATACATATACTCTTCTATTGGCTAAAAAAATGACCACCTCAGACTATGACTTTTAGATATATGACAGCACATGTCCTGCTGCTGTTTGTCAAATGGAACTTCACAAGCTCACTGATCTCTTTGCTGCACAGATAGGATATGTTTGCAATTATTTTTGTTGCAAGACTTCTCTCTGTCTCTGGACCGGATGGGGAGCAGGAGCTCAAAAAGATGGTATAGAGGAAATACTCCACTGGAATGATAATGTGTAACACAAAGAGCATAGAAAAACCATTTGTTGTGCTAGGTCTACCATTACAAACCATGATCTCCTAGTCCCTCGTGAAAACTTCCACATACATATGTTAGGAGTCAGAATAGATGACTATTGGATATGCCCTAGGGTGAGCTTTGTACATGAAGAGCAACACTAAAAGCAGGGGAAACTTAACGAAAAGAAAGATGGCACTGCCTGTCCAGAAACAACTGGTGAAATAAATAATTGAACCAGACAACAATCCTGTAGATTCCATGGCCTTCAAGAGACTTATAAAGAACCATTAACAGTGGGAAGTAGTTCCAAAGGGGATAGAGAAAGTTATGAAAATCACTATGCAGTAACTAATCCAAGAACAATACGGTACTGGGTTAGATTCTAGTCTTTATGCTGATCTCTTGGCTGTGGTGGAAATGACTGAAATCCCTGTTGGAGCAGAGCTGGAAAGGCAGCTGGTTTATGGGCTGACAGGTCAGGTATGAGAAGTAAACTTTTAACTACGCTGCTTGAGGTTTTTATTTTCTTATTTTAATCAGAGCCCTTATGGAGACATGCCTACATAAAATCTTCCACCCTGTCCCTACAGTACAAGACATACCTACCAGATTTTTTCTGTGGTTATCTTAAAGTGCAATATCCCTGTAGGATCACTGAAGTTAGCATAAGACATACGTTAGCTGTTGTTTCTGACCACCTACATTGGTTTTACTGATTTGCTTCTGCTTTTGATCAAGCTAAACCCAAGTTCTCTTTTGACCCTTGCCTCATTTCAAATCCTTTTTAATGATCCAATAGCACAAAGCACAGTAAAAAATTTTGTTTCCTACACGGAAATTAAATTGCTTTTTGTAGCAACACTACAGAAATGCAGCTAATATTCTGGGGAATCAGGAACTCACAGTTAAATATATCTTATAAAAACCTGCCATTTTGTTAGATGAAATGGCGGAATAAGGAGGACATAATTACAAATGCAGGTTAAGAGAAATGTAGCTCAAACAGCTTTTTGGTGGGTTTTTTTGTTTCTCTTTTAAACTTTCTATATTGAAATATCTACTATTTAAATAAAGGAAGAAGACATGTATTAGCTATTCACAGTAGATACCATACACATTGGATCTGAACTAAAACAAAAGGATTTAAAAGGATAAAAAGGAGACATACATTACTCAGGGAAAAAGCCACTGATGGATAACTGTTATTGAACCAGAAAGAAATAATGAGGCCATGGCTAGCAAGTGAAAAAGATGGGGTTAAAAATGATCATTTAGAAGACAGTGACACATCACATGGGCATCCTCCCATTCTTTCTCTGAGAATGCAAAAGACATAGTAAACAAGAAAGGAGGAACTCAAGTATGTGAATCTAAGAAGAAACATGAAGTAAATGGCAGCCTGCAAGACCTGGTCTAATCAGAAAACTGACAGAAGTACTTAGCTTCCAGAACAAAGCCTATAGAAAGGATGGATTCTTATAGACAGAAAAGGGTGTAGAAATATATTCTGTAAGGAGGAGCAGCCCAAGGCAGAAGAACGGAAAGAGATATGCATGCTGACTGCAGCACCACTGCCAGTTTGTACTGAATTGAAAGATATATGGTTGGAATATTATGGGAAATTGCAGTAGAGCTCCAGGGCAAGATAAGAAGGCAGACCTGGAGTCTTTAGGAGGGGAAAGGAAAGAAAAAAAAGCTAGAACAGTGATCAAGAAGGGTTTGTATGATGTATATCCTAGATGGGATAAAAATTGCAGAATGATAGTGAAAGGAAATATCTTTCCTGCAATGCTGTAAGAATGTGTTCACAGCCACTTCCTGCTTGACATTAAGAAACAAACAGAAATCATGTGCTTAGCAAAATAGCAGGTAGCTGATCAAAACGTGATGAAAGCTAACAGGGTTTGAAGACATATTTACAAGATAGCACTGCAAATGTGTTTCATTCTCTTAAAGCAAATATTTCAGGTATATATAAAATTGAGACATCTGCCTGTATCAAATCCCTTTTAGAGAAAAAAGCTCAGACTACATTTACATTTCAGTCAAACCATCACTCAGGAGTGAAACAAAAGAGAGAAAGCCCAGTGCAACCTCAAGAAAGGAAGAGTTGTAGGGAGTTTCTACCTCTGAAGGAAAAAAAAAATCTACATTCTGTCTGTTTTGTCAATCTTTATTGGGAGACGGGACCTCAGACACTGGAAATGGTGATGGCAAAGACACATGAGACCACAGAATTATAATGCTGCTGTGTATGAATGGGGGGAGCAAGGCGGTGGAGTTTTCAAAGATAAGATTTATTCTGTCTGCAAAGGGACCAGGTCTAATTCTGAATTAACTTACTCTGATACCAGAAATGCTAGTATCCATCAGACTAGGTGGTAAGACCCAATTAATATTTTGTCACTTCTCGTAGATTTATCTATAACCACTGAGAAGTTATTTGAGGATGCCACAGTTTTATTTTGGAAGTCAGGCTAACATTTTATTACCAAGTAGTTTGTCAAGCCTTCACAGCTTGTTGCTTCTTTCCCCCTCTTCAACACGTTCAGCCAAAACAGGACAACTTGGTAATAAAAACTATCAGACAGGGCAAGTACCAAAGAACAAATCTACATTTCATTTGATCTACTTCACATATGAATTTCCGAATTCATTCATGACAACAAGATTTAGAATATCTAATTTTCAGTTACTGACAAAAACATACAGCAGCCAACTAAGATAGTCTTATTACTGTGGTAATATATTGCAATTTTAACTTTGGGCTTTGCTAGTAAGCAACAACAATGTCAAATAAATATTTTAGCTCAATAAAAATAGCATATATTTATTTTCCTCTCAAACCAAAAAACAAAGAGTCTTGTCACATGAAAGGTTTCCCCTTCACATGTTATAAAAACTTTTGACTTAATTTTTTTCTTGCTTGTCTTTCTGCAAAGCTATTTAAAAAGTTGTCATCTGTGATCAGCATTCATGCTAGTTATATTCTTGTACCACAGTTTAAAAAGAAAAGCAAGCCCTCAGTCTGGAGCAATCCACCTACCAAGATGTCTTGGAATCATGAGTCTTAAAAAGCCTGCAAGTTTCACCTGCCAAGGAGTGATGAGCACAGGTGCCAGAAGCCCCTAGTTTGTCAGGCTCTCTATTGTTTGTCAACCTGCCAGGCAGCTTGCCGAGGGCTGAGGCAGGAGAGCCAGCTAGAAACTCCGCAGGAATCTGTCAGAGCCCTACCTCAGCTTTGCTGAAATGAAAACGGTCTGTGCAAAATGATCTGATTTCAGCAAAACAGCAAGTTCCAATGAAGCTGCACAGTGGTCTGCCGCTTGAAAGGACGGACTATGACTGAGGCAGTCCTTTCCTATATTCCTATGAAGAAAATGTTTTATGAGAATTTTCCTGGTCAGACTTACTCAAGCTAAGTCACAGATACCTCTTCTTCCCGACATCACCTTCAGACAAGGAAACTTGCATTGCATTGTATAAACAGATTCATCTCCGTGTAAGCCAGACATCCTTTTCCTCCCTCACATTCCCCATACAAGAGGGCATGTTTATTTTGGTGCTAAACTATTTTATCAGTCTGGGTCAGTGTTATGTTCACAACACCAGTGAACTGGACTCACAGCTTTTCTGCCAGCCTTCCCTGGTACATTAATTTTGGATTCTTGTCCAGACTCTACTCTTTGTTGGGAATGAACTTGAAAGTATCAAAAGAAAAAACAGCAGAAAAGCAGAACCAATTAGCTGGAAATTGAGCACGTTTTTGATTTAATTCCTTTCCTGACCAGCACTTCTTTGCCTTCTGACTTGCTGTTTACTGGTTCATGTCAGCTGTGAAAGTCTTTTAGACAGGAGGGAAGGAAAATTGTGAATGAACAGCAGAAATGTATGCTGAGGGTCAGAGGGAGCTTAAGAGCACCCCGATCTTTGGCTTATCCAGACAGTCAGTTTTGTTACTGAGAACATTTCCTGCTCAACAAGGGTGTAAAACAGAAGAGTGGAGGAATAGTAAAGCAATACAGAAAGAAAACTTTCAAAAATGCCTTTAACTCAATGTTTTCTTAATCCCAAAGGTCTGTGATATAACTTTAACGGTTTCCAGACTTTTTTTTTCCCAGACACCTTCAGTCTTTAGGATTGCTGGAATCTTTGAAATGTAACCAGAGTTTTCCCGTATTGCATTAGCCTCCAGAGAAGACAAGGCACCACCGAAAAAAAATACTAGCACTATCAAATCAGAAACATCCATTATAGTAACATTAATTCTTCTAGACTGAATACCTTTCTTAGGGCACTCATGTTCCACTAAACACTTCCATTCTAGTCAAAGATTCATTTATATATGTCACCAAGATATTTTGAAGATCAGGATAAATAGTGAAATGTCAAACATTGCTCTGAAGTCTACTCAAGTAACTCTGAAACTATTGAGACTGCAGGATTTGGTCCTGTAAGAGGGCTGGTCACTCATGTGATGAATATATTAAGCTCACTGTGCAACATCAGTAATTGTTCAAAGTTGGTCTGAGCCAAGGGGTGGAGCGTGACTGACCAGCACGCCCCCATGATGGAAGGCAGCTCAGAGAAAATAAGCGAAAATAATGAGCACAGGGAATAATGTAATGACCATCAGTTATCATAAAGCAAGCTGAAATTTATCTCAATGCAAGGAGGGCTAGGGTTTGGTTTTAGGTGTACTGCTGTACCTGTGGGTCACCAGATGGTATAAACAGCCTTTCCTGAGATCATTAGTGGGGACAGGGGTGTATACATGGCTCACCTCAATATAAATTCTGAAAACTGGACAACTAATAAGACAAACTTTGAAGAGAGCAACAGGCTTGAGCTGGCTTCAATCTGTGTATTCCTTCCCAGTGACTGTGGATGTCCAGCATCATGACAGTGAGCATACAGGGACTGGTCTTGTGATACTATGTTTGTGTTATGATTTCAGCATATTACTGTATCACTATGCTAAATCAAAATCCCATAGAATGTCAAATATATTAAATAAGTAAACTTGATAATTAAACATTAAACGATCCTTACATGGAATACCTAAAAAGAACTGGTCAGACAGTATTGGACTCTGACAGGTCCCCCTTACTTCCAACTTCTACAGAAGAAAGCTAGAAAAAACTCAACACAGTAATATGATAGAGCAACAATCAGAGGCTTGGCTTTTAACTGAGTTCTAATATTAGGCCTTCATATGAAAATGACAGTTGCTGGCTGAACTGACTTCTTGCCAGCCCTGGACTAAAAGCATCAGACATTTCAATGAACATGTCTTAACAACGCTTCATATACTTGCAAAAAGACCAACCCAACTCAGCCACTATATAAAAAATATTTAAGCTGAATCTGACTAATAGTAAACTGAAATTGCTCTATGTTAAAATTTTAAGTCCCTTTTCTATATTTCACTTGCATTATCATGGACCTTTGGTGTTGCAGGGAAAAGATTTGGGATGTTTAAAATCTCTGCCTTGATTAAAATCATTAACAGGATTACTTCAGTTCTGTTGTGCACTTAATGTACAGAAAAACTGTAAGACAAATACTTGATCTTGTGACATCTAGAAAGAGGCTTGTATCAAAAAGGATTTTAATGAAACTGAATACAGGAGAAAACTGTAGACAAAGGACAAATTTAGATGATTTCTTTCAAATAGCACAAAGCCTTGCAGATTTGAGAAACAGGATGTGAAGCTGACATAGAAAAAGTAACTGCATTTTATAAAGAGGCTGTGATGGTGTAAAAATTTGTTCTCTACTTCTGACCTGACTTTAAGCATGTTAAATCTCACAGAAATTGCATCAAATTTACTGTTTCAGAATTAACAAGGCAAATATAAAAGACCTTTTCATTTTATGGTACATTTTTCCGTCATAAGCAAGTCCATCATATTATATTTAAATATTCTATTATGAAAGTTAAATAAGATATACTTGCTTTCTTAGAATGTCCACTCCATTATTAGAGTCAGTTTCAAATATACCGAATTTGAAAGTGTCACAAGCAAAAATTGTTCACCTAATGCCTGCCTATGTTGTCATATCTTCAAGCTCTGCTCTGAGGTAAGGCCTATAATCACCAGAATCATAGATTGTAGAATCATTTAGGTTGGAAAAGACCTTTAAGATCATCAAGTCCAACCATTAACCTAGCACTGCCAAGTCCACCACTAAACCATGTCCCTAAGCACCACATCTACATGTCTTTTAAATGCCTCCAGGGATGGTGACTCCACCACTTCCCCAGCCAGCCTGTTCCAATGCTTGACAACAAAGTTTTGACTGAAAGTTTTTCCTAATATCCAATCTAAACTTCCCCTGACACAACTTGAGGCCGTTTCCTCTTGTCCTATCACTGGTTGCCTGGGAGAAGAGACCAACCCCCACCTTGCTACAACCTCCTTTCAGGTAATTGTAGAGAGCAATAAGGTCTCCCCTCAGCCTCCTTTTCTCCAGTCTAAACAATATATGCATAATCCTTCATGCTAATCAGGTTATAGTGCTTCCAGTAGTGCAGCAGACAGAATCATTTAGGATGTTTTCACATCACATTCTGCCATGTTTCTTGTTTTGCGGGGCTACACAGAGCCAAGTCATGCATCTGCTTCCATGGTACAGCTATGCCATAGTCTCCTACAGAACACCCATCGTGTGTTGTTTCTTTCATGAACATACCTAAAACAGCTGAGTTTTTAAAAAGTAGTTTTCAGAACCCCAACCTAAGGGAGTCAAACTCACCACTATGTTTGCATCTTTGCAAGAAACTTACTTGAGTGTGAATTGCCTTCCAGTTGGTACCACAAGACTGCCTTGCTCATCATCTTTTATTCCATGCACAAAGAGGATCTTTCATCTGTATCGTTTCTTCCTTGCAAAAGAATAGATGAGACACCAGGGACAAAGTATTCCTATTTCAAGGGAACCGATATGCATTCCCTTCTTACTGATGCTGATGTGATTCAGATCAGATCTAAATGCACTGTAGCATTTTGTTTATCAAGTTCCTTAGTATTTAAAGAGTAACTTGCTGGCAAGTACCCTATTTAATCTAATTTCCTTTAAAATGTTGCGTAACCACAGCATTCTTACATCATTTGGCAATATCTTACGTCAAGGCCTTAGAGCATCTCTAAGATGAAGGGGTCTCAACATTCAGGTTTTCATGGTCTGCCTTTCAGGGCAAACTTCATCACTGCCCACTGCCATGGATTTACACATATGGATAGGGTATGATGGGGTAGGAGGTTGCTCAATTTTTCCTGAATAAACAGTACTCTACAGAGCCTCTGTTTGCCATTATACTAACTAGTATATATCCAACATGCCAGCTTCAGCATTCACCAAAAAAGGATTGCTAGAAAAAAAATATTTGAAATCCATGCATTTTCAAGAGGATGGAAACATGTACAGATATAAATGCATGTAACAATTCCAAAGATATGTGACAGTATGAAGTGGAGTGGGTTGATGAAGAAACATTGTAATTATAAAACCTTGTAATCTGGAACAGGGCTAGCTGATTTCTGTAATGGTGTAATTCTGCTGTTTTTAACATTACATTATGTAGCTATGGTATCTGATTAGGTAATTTACATGGAGTGATTTGACAGGAATTTTAAAGTATCCTTATTACTTTATATATCTATTAGAAAGGAACATTTCTATTTTACTGTCCAATTATGCAATGAGGCAAGGATTCTGATATCTGTCAGAATATGAATCTAGCAGACTAGAATTTAATTACAAAGTACTTGCTACATAGTAGAGACTCAGGTGAGAATTTTTTCAGAGTCCTCCAAATACATGATTTTTAAATTGGAGGGATTTACCATTTTCAATAGTTAAGTTTTACTAAATCAGCTCTCAGACTACTCAAGATATTCTGCTTGTTTAAAACTCTGGTCTGCCTCCTTCCATTTACGTTGGCCTTCCTTTAACACCACTATAATCCCCTATTTTGTTTTTCCATTGCTGTTTCTCCTCCAGGATCTGTCACAACTTTACCTTTCTTTTCGTTACAGGCTCCTTCTCCAACACGCTGCAGCTATGCTCCTTACTTTGTTTTACCCTTGTGCTTTTCTCTAACTGACCTTACACACATACAATTTTCACCCCTATTTCAAACCCCGACCTCACAGTTCTATTATCTACTTCTGAGTTTTCTTCTTCAAACTAATATTTAGCCTTCCTGTACAGATATATCCTCCAAGGTAGTGCAGGTAATTAAAAGGGTTGATGTCATGTACTTGTGCACAGTTCTACCTTATTCGTGTTTGTACATATTCAGTGGGTAATTCAGACAGAGGTTAGGATAGGAAGAATTATCATATGATTTCTCTATCAGCTGTTACTGAACATCTTCGACTAGATTCCTAGCTTTTAAAAATAGTTGAGGTGAAATAAACCCTATCCAAAGGTATATTTATGCTAACAAATTAAGCAGTGCCAGGAAAGAGAGATCACACAGTTAAGGGGCATTGAAACTTAACTTGTTTAGACTGTTACATTTGTAAGTCTCAGACAGTTTTGGCATGCAGCAAGTCACACTCCCCTAAACAATTCCCTGGTTCTGGAGACAGCAGATAACAAGGATCATTCCCAGAAAAAACATGACAGCTTGAATGTTGCCCACCTGTCCCTTATGCTGGAGGGTAAAACAGTTTCATAATATAGACATGCTGTTTTCCATACCAGCTGACCTCACTGCCTGAGGATGGTCCAAAGCACATTTAATTTAACTGTACAGATGTTACCAGCAAGTCCACTAGTATCAACTATCAATTCTTCCATTTTAAATGAATTCGTAGTTTACTGAGGGGCAGGAGAGAGAGCAATGCAAGAGTAATTTAGAATAAAATAGCTAAGTGGGTCTTTAATTATTGAATCCTCAGGCAACATCATTTGGGATCAATCAATAAGGGAGTTTGCACTGAACATCACATTAACTTCTCTAAGAGCTTTGTCTCTGATGTTAATTTCTTTTGTACAGTTTAACCATTGCAAGCTTATTTTGAAATGTTTACATATGGAACCAGGAGACAGCTACAAGAAGAGCAAACATGACTGATGCATGTGAAACTTTATCTGAACTTGCATGGGAATTTAGTATTCATGAGACACATGCAGTACATCTTTATTGCTGCTGGCACACTGATGGCGCAGTGCTATTTTACACTGACAACACAGCACTTTGGCAATCCAGAATTCAGAGAGTTTGCATGGATTCAGGTCAGGACTGTAAATCCTATCTCCCAGGAGTTTCATGCTGAGCAGCTGACATTTCAGCAACTCCCTCCCCTCCCCAATACAAAACTGCAATTTGTAGAGGGTTTAAGTAATAAGCCCAGCAAACAAACCTTGCTAAATGCTACTCTTTCACTTCATAAGAACTCAATGAAATGTATACATCTGATGAACACATACAGTATTACCGGCAAACTAAAAATGCATACAGCAAGAGTTTGATAGTCTTGTCTAAACCAGTAATAGGCAGGTGTGGGAAGACTTCAGAGGAAAAATATATTCCATGTTGTTTCTGCACAGCAGTTCCACAAGTCTTTAGTACTAGACCTAGAATGGTCAAAACCAGTTATTTAGGATTGACTTTATTCCAAATTCTATATTAACGCTCCAGAAGACTCAGTTGTTCTACAGCATCTAGGCTTCATGTTTCAAGTTGTCTGAAACATTTAAGGCTTCCAAAATTATTTGTCCAGTATTTAGTAATATTCGTGTCTTGGTTCCTAGTTTTTGTGAAAATTGACTCATACTCCACGATCTAGCACTGAGCTAGACCTGAACTATGCAGTGAGGAACCCTGGACTCCTTACAGGATCCTCACAATGATCCTTCTGCTGAATCACATTCAGTCAGTGCAGTGTCACAGTTTCTAAATTTTGCCAGTAAAGATAATTTTTTTTGCTTCCCCAAATCTAGCATCTCGCAAGGTATGGTCTCAATTGCACAAGAATCACATACCTGTGTTTCATTGCTAAAGGATTCTTACACAGTCTACATAGCATAGTATTTAAAAGCAAAATCCACTTTTGTATCAATTTAAGAGGCATAAAGCCAGAGATTCCTTCAGGAAAGACTATGAGGTGGAGGTTAACACTCTCTGTTTAGATCCTGCCTTATCTAAACCTGCATTTCAGGTTGCAGTACCGCAAGTTTTTAAACTACTTTGGCAAATGAAGGTGAAAAATAAACAGCAAAGGCAATGTGAAACATGCATGGCCAAACAACTCCCTGTTTTGTACAATTTTATACCAGTGTGCAGCCCTCCCCCTATAAAATATGCTGTCAACCTTGTACAGTACATAATGGGTGAAGCCACAGAAAAAGGGCACAGAGCTATACGCAATAGCACGTGCAAGAACGATTAGGTCTTCTGTCAAACATCAAAGGAACTGAACTGCAACCTTACAACAATGAGAAATTTCACTAGCCTACCTGACTGATGTCCCCTCCTCTCCCCGACAGTATTAGGCTATGTATAGAGCAAAGCTCATAATTAGTCCCTTAGAGACAGATGGTACCTTCTCAAAGTTTAGAACAATACATTCAGATCCCTATCTTTCAAAAACCTACACATTCTAGATCTTGTCAAAGAAACCCACTGGAAATAGCAAGCATAATACTAATTAAAACAAAAAAAAGAAAACAAAGACACTGTCCTAGAAATAACTGAAAAGATTTCTCCATTTTTTTTTTTCCTATCAAAAAGGGATTTGCCAAATTCAAATGAATACCAAACTAATTACATTCAAGGCTTTAAGTAGCTTTTGCCTTTTTATCACTGCTAACTGATAATCACTTAGTAGAGCAATAAAATTTAGATCTACTACTACCTTTCAGCTTGAGAAATCAAAAAAAATTAACAATACAGTGAACACATCATTTAAATGAGGAACTATGGAAAAACAATTCTAAGGTAACCAACAGGCCTTATGAATAAAGTCAACCATACACGGAAGTAATTATGAGGAACAAAGTTCTGAGTTTTTCAAACGTCCAACACCATTTCACAATTTTCACCATCTTCTTGCCATTCTCACATTGATCTGTTTTTCTTTAACAGTTTACATGAAGTGCAACAATATCTTGCATATTTCTATTACACCTATACCTATTTCTATTACTAATATGTAGCAGGGACCTATGTTTTTTATGTATCCAGCTTTCATATTATTTTACTCTTCTGCCAGAAAGCAGCTGTATAGTTGTGTTTCACAAACGTTTATCTGCAGTTCACTGCAAAGTTTTCTGGACAGGTAGTGCAGGTCACCATGTCAAAAACAGACATGAGTTTCAACTCCGACCCAATCCTAGCAGACTAGGCCTTTCTTCTGATTGCCTTGCTCATTTTTCTCATTTCAAATTCAGTAGATTTGGTGAAAGCTCCAAAATTCAAGACTAAGGTCCTTTTCTAATAAGAATGAAGTTGCATAATAATTGCTTAACATTTTTAGTTTTTCTTTTGGAGTATATTTAAAGCTAAACCGTTCTTCCTAGCTTAATAGATGCAACAGACACAAGTTTATATAATTTAAAAAAAAGTAATTTTGACACACTGAAGTTGCAAGGAATACAGAATTTGGGGAAATCTTTCTTTTAAGTTTTGAAGGACAACAAAGCAATGCTAGAATTTATTCTCTGCATTCATGACAGATGTTGTAGTAAAACCTTTTACTTGTTCCTACTTAAATTGCAACAGATCAAATGCGTTTACAAGCATGTCAGAGTTCTGAAGCTGAGATCCAGAGTCTGACTTTAATTTGGGTTCTGATGTCTTTCATTCTGAAACTGCCAGGTATTGCTGCTGCATACCAATCAGAAAAGTGCTTGCACTTCATCTTGCAGTAACTTCTAGGTCATGTAATCCACAGTGTAAGAGACTACATGATGAAAACAAGTATTGTTCCTACATTTAATGAAAATTTGTGTATACTTTATGTTACATTAAAGGACTGAGATGAACAACACCTTTGTAAGCTTGTCCTCAGAATCATGTTCTACACGACTTTATAGCTTTTATGGACTGTTTAAAGTTACTTTTCATCTTTTTACCCCTCAAAAAAATGCTTCCGTTTAGAAAGATTTGTATAAAATGCCGATTATTACTTTACCTTTTCTCCTAAAGCAGTTCTCTGCAGTTTAGTTAGATCAAACCATGTCTGTTTAACTGTGTATACAATTAGAGCATAAATAAACGTGTAAGTTATTTTATGTGACAAAGTATGTGGTCATGCTTCTTTTGATGCAGCTCAGCATACGGTTGGCTTTCTGGGCTGTCAGTGCACATTGCCGGGTCATGTTGAGCTTGTCATCAACCAACACTCTCATGTCCTTCTCCTCAGGGCTGCTCTCAA
>NW_009612247.1:0-3805 GCF_000690535.1 Cariama cristata
CCTGGGGATCACAAGCTCCTGCGCTCTATGGAAGATTTCCTTGAAAAACTGCCACCTCTGCTCTGCTCCCTTGTACCTGAGGGCAGTTTCCAAGTGAGTCCTGTTAACCAACTCCTTGAAGAGCTGGTAGTTGGCCTTCCTAAAATTCAGGGTCCTGACTTTACTCTTTGCCTGACCCAAATCCCTCCGGACTACAAACTCCACCAGTGCGTGATCACTGGAGCCCAGGCTGCCTCCAATCTTGATGTAACCAATGAGCTCGCTTACGTTGGTGATGATCAAGTCCAGTATAGCCTCTCCCCTGCTAGGGCTCTCTATTACCTGGCTCAGGAAGTTATCTTCCATGCCTTCCAGGAGCCTCTTGGACTGTCTACAGCTCACCGTGCCACTTTTCCAGCAGATGTCGGGGTGGCTGAAGTCCCCTAGCAGGACAAGAGCCTGCGAGTGCAATGCTTCCTGCAGCTGGAGTGAGAAGGCTTCGTCAACACTCTCCCCCTGGTCAGGCGGCCTGTAATAGACACCAACTACGATGTTTCCTTTGCTGCCTTCGTCTCTGATTCTCACCCATAGGATTTCGACCACCTCGCTGTTCTTCAGAGACAGCTCTTCACACTCTATTCATTTCTTAATGTAGAGGGCAACCCCTCCACCTTTCCTTCCTTGTCTGTCCCTTCTGAACAGCCTGTAGCTGTCAATGGCTGCACTCCAGTTATGGGATTCATCCCACTGTGTTTCAGTGATGGCCACCAGGTCATAGCTTTCTAACAGCATGGTGGCTTCCAACTCCTCCTGTTTGTTGCCCATGCTGTGTGCATTGGTGTAAAGGCACTTCAGCTGGGCCATTGGTCATGTCTCCTTCTTAGAAGAACACCCCTTAGCTACTTTGGACTACTCCACTGGTGTTCCCCCATTGGCTTCTGTAGCCTCAGGAGGCTCTGACTCCTCTCCGTAAGACTTCAGTTGTGCTCCCATGTGGCCAAGACATCTCAGGGCCACCAGTTGCGAACGCTTACTAGCTCCCTGCCCCTCTATCCACAGTAGACATCCACATCTTCACTTACCTGTTATCACTGATTGTAGCAAAATGGCCTAATCATTCCTCAGATGGAACAGTTTTTTCTTCTGTTTTGTAGAGTCAGTCTTTCTTCCCCTGATCTCAGTATACTTGGATAGAAATGACATTTCCTTAGGTATGTTATGATAACCAACCCATCAACTGGTCTCCTAAGGTATAAGCCTGGCTGGTTTATGGCAGCTCAGAGCACCATGCAATCTAGTCCAGTATCTCTGACACGGCCAGTTGGAGGTGCCTAGGGAAGGACAAATTAATAAAGAGAACATACAGTAATATACTCCCCACCCCTACACACTGTATTCTCCCATCTGCCAGGAATTTCAGTCTCATCGTTATCCTCAGCAAGAAATGGTATGTTGTGTCCAATAATAACCTGATGCAATTTTTTCCATGTATTTTTCTAGTTATCTTTTGAATTACTTTAAAATCTGCACCATGGCATCCCCTGGCAAAGAATCTCATAGCTGAATAATCTGCTGAGTGGAGTAGATTTGTTTTTGGTTTTAACTCAATGGCTTAATCTGAAGTGGCTACAGCCTCACACAAAGAATCATTGAGGAACCAAACTCCTTTCATTTTTCTGCACTTGCTGTTCTGCCCACACACCCTTCTTTCTTACCCCTTCAGGAATTATTGGAAGCTGATAGAAATGAAGGATCTTTCAAATTATATTCTCTGCACTAGAAGTAAGATTTTTGAAGGCTTTTTCACTTTATTTTCCTTATTTTCAAGATTTCTTTCTAGCTAGGATCAGCCAAGAAAACATTTCACGTATAGATTCTGAAGGATCCAGGTTTAATTATTAAAACCACCTGTGGATGTTCAGCCCTCAGGACTGGGTCCAACGACTGAAGCCTATCAGCCTGCACCTGTGCACCACAAAGAAAGTGCTTTGTTTTTTGCGAATACTGTGGAACAAACACAGTTCTCTGGACTTCTCTGCTCAGAGCAATAAACAATGTACAAGACTTGCCCACTCCTTTTCTGCAGCGTACTGAGAAGGCAACTCTACCCGTCTACCTCATGCGCACTCTTTGCTAAGCTGGCCACTGACAGTGTGTGTTGAGCCCATTTGTCTCCTCTGGATTTGAACTTTGTCCTTCAGCATGAGCTTCACATTTTGTTGCCACTGCTAGCAGTCAAGAGGCGTGAAATGAACAATTTTCAGCCAGTGCCAGTCCACTCTGGATTTGAAGATCTGACCTCTGCACTCCTTCTGCAGCCGGCTGGCAGCTAGAAACACATTAATGTACAGATAAATAGATCCATTAATGTCTTCCTGCTATAGCAGGCATGCTCCTTACAGGATCCTCATAGGCGTCTTCACTGCAGGAGGCACAACTGAAAGACTGTGTGCTGCTTTGCTTTAAGACAAGCTAGTCACCTTTGGCAGCAATTTAAAGAGCTAACTCAGTTTGAAGATACACGTTATGCCTGAGCACATCTGACAGGTTACAACTTCTGAAAGATCCCATTGCTCTTCCCCCCTCTGCTCCCGAGTAGAGTTTTTTAATCCAACTTCACAGGCATGGGAAGGTCCGTATCGGTTGTTAACATGGGGGAGGGGATATGCTTGTGTTTCTACAGATGCGACATCTGCCACATGGATACCCGCAAAGTGGGTTGGCCCGTACGTGACTGATGAACGGCCTGTTTCCGATGGAACCCCAAGCAGAGCAGAGGCGGCTTCAGAGGCTGAAGGGGCAGCTGAAACCGTGGCTTGCAGCCCTCGGCAGTCAGATACCGAGAATGAACTGTGATTCAGAAGTAGGACTTGCGGGTACACCTGCTCTCCCACAAGATACACATATTGAACATCAGCTACGAAGTGCGTGCCGATTTCACGGTGTCAGGTGTAACCCATGGATTTGAGTCCGTTGTAGTAACTCTAATGTAGAACATTGGAGAGCTGTGATACTTACAGAAAAAGCTAGGTTGCTTTTGTGTACGCTGTGTCCACAGCGCGCTAGACAACAGCTTATGCCTGAACGATTACTGAGTGACTTTTTAGGGATTTCTTTAAGGCGACAGGATGGTAGCTTTATGGCATATATAGATTGTATTGGAAATTATGAACAGAAGACAAACGCTTTGATTATATTAAGTTTCATACGGGAGCTGGTAGAGAAAAACATTTTGTTGGGTTAGTTTGGAGGGAGTTTTATGAGTTGACTCAGATCAGCAAAGGATGTGAAGGGTACCCAAACCAGTGCAAGGCGTGTGTGTGGCAAAAAGAGGGGGAGAGAAGGAGAAGAGCCTCCTCCTTTTCAGCTTGTAGATTGTCTCCGGAATTCCTAGACACCTTCTCCATAAATGTCATATCTAACATATCAAGTGCTAAGTTTAATTGTAACTGCAGCATCTATAACTGTTGCAGCTGTTTGGAAGTAGCAAGGCTGCAATGTTTGTTGTGAAGACTGAATTGCCTGCCGTGACGTGATACAACATACATTTTGTTGTACCACCACTTAAAAACACACGGGTTCTTGCACATTCTCCCTCTGTGGAATTTACTGACTGTGCTTTTTTGAGTATTTGCCCTATATTGGCTATTAAAATAGAGCAAAAAGTACGTGTTTCTACAGGTAGAACCTCCCTGGTCTCAACTGTACCATCCTGCATCTATAAACAAAGCTCACGGCAAACCTCAAGCAGTAGTTTTAATAACGTGTTAAACTAAAATTATTTCCCTGGTGTATACGGTTAACTAAATCTTTGCCACAGGACCTT
>NW_009612248.1:0-358 GCF_000690535.1 Cariama cristata
TTACCAGATCTTCGAGGAGACCAAGCAAGGGCACCTGGAGAGGGAGTGCGTGGAGGAGCACTGCAGCAAGGAGGAGGCCCGGGAGGTGTTTGAGAACGACCCCGAGACGGTAAGGGCCCAGGAGATTCGGGTGGGTTGCCCAGCTCTGCCCTCTCACTCGCCCTCCATCCATCTGCGGCTGGGTGCCAGCTGCCTGCACAGCTGGGGAGGCCGTTCGGAGGAGGAGGAGGAGGAGGAAGCAGAACCATTAGGTGAATGACTGGAAGCCCTCAGCCCGCGTCGGGGCTGTGTCAGGGCTGTCCGGTGAGGATGGGCTGGGGGGGGCGCCCAGGGCGGGGGCCCGCCGCGCGACAGCCGC
>NW_009612248.1:396-5469 GCF_000690535.1 Cariama cristata
GGTGTAAATCCGTGAAGTAAGACCGGTGTGACCCAATGCTATGGCTTCTCTGTCAGGACACCTTACCATTCCTCCTTCCTTCAGCCTCCCATCCCAGCTGTATTTAAAATCCCCTTAATGTTGTGGCACATGTCAGAATAGGGGTTTCTCAGAAAAAGTGTGTCATAAACACACTTTAATCCTTTTGGGCCATATTCAGCTTGGTCAGTGTTTTGGAATCAGTAGGTTCAGGACGTGTCGCTACAACGGCAGGAGCGCCTGTGTGCAGGAACGTGGCACTGCTGCGCTTCTGACACTTAGCGTGGATTCACAGTCACAGCCTGCACACCGCATGCGGAGCTGACTTTTTCAGTCTTCTCAGGGCTTTCACTTCAGTCTTCTCACTTTGGACAGCATGTGGATGCAGTTGTGTTGCTTTACTAGGCTTGGCTTACTCTTCCAATTACTTTACACCTCCTCTCTGTGCTGTTTAGGGCAAGCTGTTCTCATTGCAGAGATTATCTGGCATTGATTTAGCAGTGGGAAGTGGATTTTCTTGGTGTTCAGACTGAAGCTTGCTAATGCACAGCATGTTCCTGTTAATGGTGCGATGCTCTGGGGAGGAGACAGGACAGAGAGAGTCGTGTGTACGTGTGTGTGTGTGTGTGTGTGCACCGGCACACCCCCTCCAGGCAAGGGAGGGACTCATCTGCGGAGATGTTTTATGCTTCGATCAGACAAGTCTTGACATGTGTGCTTCATTAGCAGGCTCAGCGCTGGGTATGCAGTGATGCAGTGCAGTAGCTTGTTGTCACAGGCAGTAGTAAGTACGGCAGAAACGTTGTGATGCTGGCTTTTCTTTTTGACAGTCTGTCAGTCAGAGCGCAATGTGGAGCACTTGCCCAGGCAGCGTTTAATGGTACACCTCTTACATGTACCTGTAGTTACATCAATGTTTGCTTCTGTCCTGTAAAACCGAGCTAATTCAGAATATGGGTAAGTGTAATGTGATGAGAATGGCTGGCACAACTATTTCCATATTCACGTTGAATAATGTAACTTTAAGCTCAGTACAGATATTCACCATATAGCAGTGAATGCAGGAAAAAATATCCCAAATGTGATGTTGTAGCATTCTGGAAAAAAGGTGATCTGAGGTCATCAGTTTTGCTAGCTGCCTCCTGGCCAAGAAAGTAGCCAAAGGCGATGCTTTGGTAGGGCGGTTTAGAGGGTGGTAGACTGTGTAAGTGTGTCAGGAATTTTTAACAATATTTACTACTTATTTTGTATATTGGAAAAAATACACAGTTCTATCGTGAAAATAGTGAAATCACTTTGGTTTAAAATCTTTTCATGTGTAACATAAATTCTTTAAGATCCAGTCATGCCATTTAAGCATGTTTTGCAGGACAATGCAAACGTTCTGTCATTGCAAATGATTTTGATTTTTTTTTTTTTGGTGCATTTCCTTTGTTACTGCTGCTAGGTCTCTCTAGGTCTGAAAACCTCTGAAGAAGTATCAGTAAGGCTAGATGAGCTTCTTGTGTCTGTGCCTCCTTGCTTATTTTACATGTACTTCTACACCAAAGTAGTTTATTTTATAATACTTTTAGGTCTGCAGTGACATAAGATCTTACCTTTTCTGAGACTCCAGCCTCCCAAGAGCTATGAACTTGCTTGTTAGGTGCAGTATGTCCTCCTCCTGGCTGTTACTTTGCTTCAGTTTCACTGGGAAGCAAGCGTGCCGCCAACTGCCAGAGGGATTTATGGCCCTTCCTATCCATTTGGCAATCCATATGTGCCGTGGAGGGAGCAGTCTCTGCTCAGTTTTCTAATGCGTGGTGGCAGAGGTCATGTACGCGAGCTGTCATTACTCTACACATCAGAAACCTTCAGTGCTTTGTAAGGCGTAGGTGACTGCTCCTCCGGCAGTGCATGTGGATTTGGTGGGCAGAGTATTTTCCTCATCTGCACTTTCATCTGAGTTGATCTTTTCACATCTCCTTGATATGCACCTGAAGTAATGGCAGCGTTTCCTGCAGGCTAGGAAGCTATCGTGCTGTCATTGCACCCGTGCTGCCTTGTACATCCTCTCCTGTGAGGCACAGAAGAAGGAAGCTGGCTGAGATGGACTTGACTCAGGAAAGCTGAAAACTGTTGACAAACAATGCCTAGCACTTTGAGGAATTACAGGACCTGCAGTCACGCTTCAGCGTATTGTCAGGCTGCGGCTAATCCGTGCTGGTAAAGTGAGGACTTTTTATTGACCGGGGAAATGCACAGATTGCTGTTGGCAGCTGATGATTCCTTGTAGTTGAGGAGGCTGAAATTTTTGTCTCTGCCTGCTGCACCTGGTCACAGGGATTAACTACCTGGGCCGCAGCAGAAAGACACAGCTTCAGCACTTTCCGCCCCGCGCTGAGCCCTGTGGCTAACCTTGTGGTAGGCAGGCTGTGAGGAGCACATCAGCGCACCGCTCATCTAGGCTGGCGCATCTCCCAGGTTTTACGCTTTAAAGCACCAGATGAGCATGGATGTAGGCACTTGGCTGTTTACTGTCCCATGGGAGCAATGGTCTTGCAGCCTTGACAACTGAAGGTTGGTTTGAGATTAGTTAATAACTGCCTGCTTCTCTTTTCGACCTCACGAAAGGCTTGTGATGTGAGCACAAAAGTGGCGTCTCTCTTCCCTGTCCCCCTCCCATCAGGTGATCTAATGAAATGTATGAGTCTTCCATACAAACCTGGCCGTTCTTAACTCTCCTGTGGTTGTGTGAAGAGAATTTCAAGACCTATGGCTTAAAGATACGATAGGAAGTTGCATTAATTGATTCAGTCGGACAGCTCCAGAAGTTCAGGTAAGATGAAGCAAGGCTGCAGCATAGCTTGCGTGATGCTTCCCACGTGAAACCATAGCTTGATCCAGCCAGTGACAACATCTAGCTAAGGTTAACATTTTACGGAAAGATACCTCTTTCCTGGACAGACCAGTAAATAGAAATGAGCTGTGGTGTACCTATCCCAGAGCACCTTTTTTCCGACCCTTCCTTGTTTCAGGGATCAGCTTCCCAAAGCAACATCTGCAGGCAGTCAGCAGAAGATGCACATTCTCTGCAACTTGAGTGCGGGTGTTGCCACATGTGTCATTACTGACATCAGCTGCTAAGAATAGTGTGTTAGGAGGGGCTAAACAGCCATTCATCTGCAGGTCAGTGCAGCTTTTGTCTTTTATGTTACGGAAAACATAAATATCAGCTCACCCAGACTGGAGGAAGGAAGATCAATTGAAACATTTTTAGATTGTTTTGGTTTTTTTTTTTTTTTAGGAGGCAGAACAAAACTATGTCTGTGCCATTTGTGTGACTATACATGGTAAAAACCAGTGTGAGCTGGGTTAATGAGTCTTGCAGCCTATCTTCTTCATGAAACTGATTATAACATCCTTAGGTATTACAGCAGAATTCTGGGATGGTTCCCGTTTTATAATTTCATTTATGCTAGAGATACCAAACAGAAAAATGAAAAGATAATGCGGTGGGAAAAAATAAGGATGGAAAACATGTTCATGGGAGGTATGAGGACTGTTTCTAAATGTGATTTATTAAAAAGATATGCTAGGTGTGATAGATGGGATGAAGTTGCAAAATATCTTGGGATATAGAGATAAGAATGTTATCTTATTTAAAATGTTGATGAGGCCTTATAAAAAGCAATACTGTGGAAATATTTGACCTTGGTATGTAGTCAAGGTATTACAGCTTGTTAACTCTCTGATAAACTGCTCTGGAATTTGGTTGACCTGTTCTAAAAATGTGGTCATCCAAGCATGTAAAACAAAGGGCAGAAGGGAGTGTAGTTGCTGGTGTTCTTGGAAAGATTGGATTTCACTGAAGAATAAATACAGCCAAAAAGTGTCCTTGTGCAAGGAATTTCTCTGTTTTGAAAGGCTCAGCATAGGGAAGGTGTTTGAATGCAGCCCCCTGCCATTTGGTACCGCAGTTTATCAATCCAGCATCTGTCACTGCACATCTTCCTTGCTGCTGTTACTGCTGAAGAATTACTGGTCTTCCTGCAGGTCACGGTTGAAAACGCCATGGTGAACACTTTGAAAGGCATTAGGCCCACCAGAAATGCTGATGTAGGTCAGCCTGGCTGCCTGCGTTTGCTGTTTATGGATTTGTCCCTCAGCAGAGTACCTTGGAAAGCCAGCTGGTTTTTGTACGCGTGCAGATTGAACATCTGGGTCACAGGCAGGCACGTGAAAAGTTCTCCTGCTTTTTGAGGGACTTGCGTCCAAACTGCTCTTAAAATCTATGGCGTGTCAGGTACACAAAGGGTAACTTGGGCTGAAGGGGACTGAAGAGGTCTTGCGTCCACCCGTCTGGTCCCGTCTCCCACTCGTGGCAAGGGCAGCAGTGAGACCAGACCAGGCTTTTTGGGGCTTTTTGCAGTCATGTCTTGAAAATTACTGATCCTAACAAAGCATCCGGCAATGTCAGCGTTCTTTCTGCTAGCCTGGGTTTATCAAGAAGCTGAAATGCAGATGAAGCAATGTATAGGGTGTGATAATGGTCAGTTTGGTTGATTTTCATCGTGTTACTGGCTCATTGGTTTTCTTTATTTGTTCTATTATGTGACTTGGTCATGATAACACAGGCGAGCTGCATGCACGGACTGGAGTCATCCAGACTTTTCCCTGACCTTTTAGGAGGGGTGCTTGGCAGACAATATTTAGGTCTTATTTCTAAGAATAGCAAGGTAGATACACATTTGTAAATACTAATCAGAATGGGGGGGGGGGGGGGGGGGGGAGAGGAGAGGAGTTACTGGGAGAGTTAAGCAGTGTAAAATTTCTTTGAGTAATTTAGTGAATGTTGTGTAGTCTAGACATAAAAAATACTGATACCATCTTTAAATACAGACGTCATCATCCTTGTATAGAATATTCCTTTCAGGCAAAAGTCTGGTTTTATTTGCTGTGAAAATGCTTCTCAATATACTGATTTGTTATGGCCTTTTGGCAGAGTATGGCGGAAGGGCTAGATTTATATAGCTGGTATAAATTGCTGCATCTCTTCTTGTTGGTGCAAAATTC
>NW_009612248.1:5516-42391 GCF_000690535.1 Cariama cristata
TTGGACTCAGTATATGGAAGAATGGATCCCCAGGCACAGTGGTACCTGCTGAATAGATTTTGAGAAAGAAAATATGACGAGATTTAGACTTTTGTCCAGGAATGGATTGAAGGAGAGAAAGAAGTAGAAACGTTTGAGTGGCACAGTGGCATCCCAGCTCTCTGCTGGGATGAGATCTGGGTGTCCACCAGGTGTTCTCCCTTCCCTTTCTTCCTTCTCCCTGTAGTTTCTTAGAAAGGAAACACAAGATGGATTGTACCAAAATCCAGTGGGTCTAACTCATTTGGAAGGCAAAAGGATTGGGACTGCAGAGCAGGATGCATCTGTCTGCTTGGCGGTGCAGGCACAGCGTTTGTTTGTGGTGGTGGAGTTCAGTAGCAGGAGGGTGACAAAAATACTCCTGCCTGCCTTAGAAGGCAGGTCACACATTTATTAGCTACATACTGCTTTATCGAAATTTATTGAGAAGGGTGAGCAAAGTTTGATGTTGGTGGAAGTGGACACAGCTCCATCAGCTCTGCTGGACTCATGCCTACCTGGTCTGTATCTGTTTCCACTCATGTGAGTTTAACCCAGAAGTTCAGAATAGACCTGGCAATACTGAAACACCACATCACAAAAGTACTGCACCCTAAACCTCCTGTGCAGCAGGAGGGAAGGAACAAGAGAAGGCAAAAGTGGCTACTATGACACTGAGGGGGCTGTTTGAAGATAGGATGGACAAAGATGCTAAGAATGGTAAATTGAAGCAGGGGGATTATACAGGTTTGAGTCAAGAAGGAAGGTAATGGAAAAAGCAGATAAAGTTAGGGTAAGTCAGTTTTTTAGAGGATACAATAGGTTTTAATAAATATGTGAGAGGGGAAAAAGCCAATTAAAAGATGAAGAAAACAGTTTTGTGGCCATGTGCTCATTTCATTTTCTTTTTAAATTAAAAAAAAAGAGCAGCAGTCTACTGAGAATGAATACAGCGTGTTAGTGTAGCTGCGTAAGAATCAGGTGAGAGAAACATTGAATCTATATAAATTGGCAGTTGTGGTTCATGTGTACTCCAAACTCTAAGTGTACTTAATGAATTTCAAGCAATTACTTTCCAATAAGTGTGAAGAACAAGGATGGAACCACCACTGGAGATTTAGAAGAAACTGAGAAGCGACATAGCATAGGGAGGTTTACTTCTCCTCCACTGACATTGCTTTTCAGGCTTTGGTTTCACATCTGGGAGCTCAGCTGATCTGGTTGGAGCAAGAAACCCCCTGGCCTGTTCTGTTCACCCTTCCTGCACAGCAATTTGTGCGACTGCATGGGCCAATTTCAGTAACCGATCTAAGGGAAAAGTAGTCTGGAGAGAAAAACGATCATTTTGCAGCTGGATCAGTTCCCTAGTTCAGTTCACCACGCAGCTTCTAGAGGCTCTCCACACATGCACAGGGCTGTGGGGAAGTTTCCTTATTTATTGTTTTCGGTTTTCTTCCCGTTCCTTTGGGCAGCAGCAGTGGGACTCAGAGGAAGAGCGAAGTTGGAAAGTAAGGAGGATACCCAGGGAGGGGGAAAAGAGTTGGCGTTGTCTGGACTCTGCCAGGGCAGAAGGGTGCATAAATGAAGAGGTAAAAGGAGAATGGGTCATCCTCGCGGCACACAGAATCGTGTGCGTCCGGAGAGCTACCACATTTGGCCGACTCCTGGAACAGGGAGTCCTAGTTCAATTCCAGAAAACATTTAGGACAGGAACAGAAAAGCAAAAGTTACTTCGTTATTAAAATAACGAACCGGGAAGTATGAGATCAGGTTCTGTCACAAGGGTCTGGTGGTGTCTCAGATGTCACTTCCCTCTTCCTCGCTCGCCTGTCCCCTCTGGGGCCAAATCCAGCGACGAAGTGAAGTGGCTGGATGCTCTTACTGGGAGTTGCAGCCTCTGCAGGTCAGCAACATCCTAAGAAACAATATCAGTAGATTGCAGGAAGGGGAAAAATACAGTATTTCTTCACTTCAATGGAGAAAATGTTACAGAGCCTGTAAGAGAGATTACAAACATTTAAATCAAGTTGGATGGGATATATAATCTGTTCTATTTTAAATATGGTTTAAATAATTGCGGAGTAATGACACAATATAGGATGTTGAAGGGAGAGAGCCTTTCACTTACGCTAGGTGTTTTGTCAGAGCGTGGTTTGCTTAATTTGACTGAAGTTTCTAAGTGTTGGTTTAACCACACGTACAAATATTGTAACTATTGCAACAAGTAAGGATTCAAACAAGCAACACCGCGGGAAGATCTGTTATCAAATTGAGATCCTCTTTTCAAATTGCACATTCACACAGCTGGAGGGAAAGCAGCCTTTCAGTCCTGGAGCAGTATAGGAAACCTCGAGGCATTCATGGTTGGATTGCATTAAGAATCACTTAAAAGCACATGCAACCAACTCATTGGAGTCACTCTGCAAATGATTTTTGTTGGAATATTTGACCCTTGGCACCAGTTACATCCAGTTCACACCGTTACATGTCCAAACAAACCCTACTTCAGGCCACGTATAGAAATGACCTCTCTGTGCCCCCTTCATCTTCACAAATGTAAAGGATCTGTGTTTTGCTTGGCTGTGACATACAGGAACTTTTTTTTTCCCCCTTCTTTCCTTTTGTTACTTTTTTTCCTGTAATTGTGCATTCTAATCATTGGTTTTTCCTCATTGCAGAACAACACCTTTTGCTGAAGTGGCACCTCGGTAAGCTGTTGGGAAATAGTCCTGCCCCTCAGAAGAGGGCAAGGGAAGCTATGACAATAGATGTTTTTTGTTTCCAGCCTTCAGGATTCTGCAGAGATGCCTAATCTCTTAGACACGGGGGATGCTGGAAAGGGTGGTCTTGAATGCTTCTTATTTGGAAAGATCAAGGGCTGGGTGGAAGGGGCAGTCCCAGTCTTTGTGCACCAGAATAGCTGGACGGTGTGAAGTGGACCTGAAATCTAAAAGCTACCCTCAGCAGCTGTACTTTTGGTGGTAGAAGATGAGACTTGGAGGCTCTTTTTGGATTGTAACATGACCAGCTTGCTTCTCTAAAGTCTCACTTGCCAAATTTCAGAGAGAAGTTCTCTTTGTTCCTTGCATGGAGAACGCAGATTGCCCCAAACCAGCCTGACTGGGTGTAGGGTTCCTCACAGTGAGAAGGAAAGCTGCTGCAAGCAGCATGGCATTGGTTTGAGCATAACTTCTGTAACTATAGGTTCTACGTATTTAAAATTCTGAATTGCAGGACTGTTTAATTACATTGTATGGGAGGAAGGCCCAGTCATTCAGCATGAGATTTGCTATGCGTCAAAAGCCTAAGGCTGAGTTTTTAAAAATGCAGAGATCTCTTGAGCATTAATGAGATTTGCATTCTCAGGTTATAACAGTTAAACAACTGTTAAACACTAAGTTATAGCCAGTTATGGTTGGTAGCGGCCACTTCTTTGCAAGGATAGTGCTGGCCCGCAGTGTGGAAACATGAAGTACATTTCTAAATGAGGAGGTCAGGCCATGCCCAAGACAAACATTCAGTCCTGAAGGAAAGAGGAAAAGAGAGAGTCATTATATGGAAATGAGAAAAGGGCATAATGTGGGAGTTGTCGCGGCTCTCGAAGAGGTAGCTAGGTAACTAAGACAGTGCTTTTTAGACATTACCATTACTAACCCAAGTCTGTGAGATCCTCCAGTGTCAGCAGTGCTGCAGTCACACAGTCATCACCGCCTGGCTGAGGTTGGCAGGCACATCTGGAGGTCTTCTGGTCCAACCCCCTGCTCAAGCAGGGCCACCGAGCGCGGGTTGCCCAGGAACGTGAACAGTCCTTCTATAAATGACACCTTTCATCTGCTGCCACTACAGCTGAAACATCATTTTGATTAGATTCAGTGCTGCTCAAGCTTACCTGACCTGGTACTCCAGCAAAACAAACAGAAGCAGTTGGCAGGCCCTTTTGGCTGAGGTTTCCAGTGTCGCCAGTGACTTTAAGCAACAGTGAGAACATTTTCCTGGTGTAGACAAGGTCATTGTTATGTTTTCAGAAGGGCTATTTTTATACAGTGACTCATGTTAACGCCTGTTCTGATTTGGTGTTCTTCCATCTTCTCTAAAAATGCAGCGGGACTAATGCGTACCCAGTATAATTTCACTAACTTCTGGATTTTACCACTACGGGAGAGTTTGGCCATAGAGTTGAAAATAGCCGATGACCCCAGTCACATTGAAGGTCTCCTTTGGCAGGGAAGCTGACGTAGGGACTTCGGCCCCTTCGACTCCACGGCCCTGCCATGAATTCTTGCCTGCATCTTGCTGTTGTCTTCAGTTGTTTCGGTGTAGGGTATTGTGGGGGTGGCTCCACAGAAACTATTCTTAACTATTTCACTGCAACTATTAATATTTGGAAGAAAAAAGAAATATAAAAATGAACAACCTGGGGTTTTGGGGGGTTGGGTTGGTGTTTTTGAGGACACTTTTAAACTTGTGATCTCTTTTCATTTTAGATATCCATGCTAAGTGTTGTCGTGGCTGTGTTATAAGGGTAGGAATAAGCTCTGGATGTAGGTGGGAAAGGAACTTCTTAACCCCATGAAAAAGTGTGTGGTGTCACTCTACCCTGAGATAAAAGCATGGCACTCTTAGGTCTTGCACTATTCTTGCGGAAACCAATAATTGTGTTTAATGCATTGAAAGTCTTGCTTCTAGCATGTACGTGTGTTCGTGTGAAAGGGGTGGGGGCTGTAGGACTTAAATCTTTTCTGTTAAAGCACAGCTTTCTCTCCTGGACATGAGCAAGCCAGGACCAGCCTGGAGGGACTGACCTCGTGCCGTCCTTTCCACTTCACTGGAGGAGTGGAGAGCTGTGGATGTGAGGCACTTCCCACTCTCTCTCCCTCTTTACCTGAGGTCTCTGCTGGGCTGTACTGGTGGCAGATGACGTGTGGTGTGTAACTCATACTACATGTGGGGCTACGGGTGTCCTAGTGCCAGGGCCTTGACTATCAAAGCTTCTGGTGTCCCAGTTGTACTGGTTGATACATGGGAACCAGACAGACAGAAGGTGTGTTGGGTCACAAAAGGGAGGGGTGGAAATACATTAAGGTTTTCTTGGTAGGAGCAGGCAGAGAGGTTGGAATTGTTGAAATGACGTTCGTGAAGGTTGGTCTCTTGTGGAGGTTGGTGCTTCTGCAAGGTCTTGTCTTCCTCTTGCATGCACTGGGATGTTACTACTGGACAGACTGGTTGGAACGCTTGGGAAGGTCGGGGTCTGTACAGCAGCCTATCCAGAGGATGATTATGTCCAGCATCTATTTGTTTATAGCTTTTTATTTAAAAAGCCCATTGCTCCTGCTTTTATTTTCAGCAGTATTTAGGAATGCAAATCCAAAGGGGCAGGACTGACAGCATTTAAATATTGACTTCTTTTACCGAAGTCCAAGCGGAAAATTTAACACTTACTGTAATTCTGCGGTGACTTTTGCTACCAGGGAGGTCACGGTTAAATAACCTCCTGCGTTGTGATCCCGTGAATTCTGGGTGCCTTTCTGAACGGTGAGGTGTTTGGGGAGCCTGCAGCTGGAGGTGACAAGCTGAGAAATCAGCAAAGTGGTAACAGAGAATCTTTGCTAACTCCCTCTCTGCAAGCCTCAAATCATTTCTCTTGGCATTTTTGTTGGATCCTGAAAATACAATTGAAGACTTCTGGTGGAGGGAAGATGAGCCTCAGACTTTTAACAGGGACCTGACCCTGTATAGGGTTTTCATCTTCCCTGACATCCGTGGGTCATTAAGACTCGGTACAGCACAGGAGACTGAAAAGGCATTGCAGAGCTGAGCACTGACATGAGAAATAATGCATGGCTGGCTGGCTGTGCCGGTTAGGTACAACTGGAATTTTTAACTGGGAAAACTTATCAGTGTTTTTTGAAAAGGGACTGCTACGTTCAGTTTAAGCAAGTTCCTTCTCTTGAGGGGGAAGATCATTTGTCCTTCATTCTTGATTAATCTTTTGGCTGAATGGAAATACATTATCATTGTATTTCCAGAAGCCTGTTATAAGGAAAATTGATTATGGAGAAAAATTAAAAATTAATCATAGCAGAATGAGTAATGTTAGAACCTGCGATCACATCGTTTTATTTTAGAATGGTATTATCAGCAGGTCCTGTAGGCCTGGAGAAGTGCTACTGATCAGCAAGCGGTTTTGTATAACATAAGCAAATGAGGAAGACAGGGAAAGAAGGGTTACATTTCTATTAATAGCCTCCTGTTCAGTCACTTACCTCTGTTAGGCACCTCTTGAAATTAAGCTTGTGGTGGTCCAGTGTCTTGGAGTTTCAGTCTTGT
The DNA here is from genome assembly GCF_000690535.1 of Cariama cristata. Taxonomy (NCBI): domain Eukaryota; kingdom Metazoa; phylum Chordata; class Aves; order Cariamiformes; family Cariamidae; genus Cariama; species Cariama cristata. Next base: position 11,862 of record NW_009612248.1, read on the forward strand.
GCTGTTCAACTGGCATTGAATCAATGTACAGGCAGTCTGCATGTGGAAGGTTATTTGTGCAATGAAAATAACTAGTTACCTTAATCTTTCATTCAAAAATAAACTCTATACAACTTTTCTAGCACTCAACTCATTCATCAGAGGTCAAAGAGAAAATGCAGTTTTATGCCTTTGCCATCACTGACCTGGAGCAATTAGGCTGGTGGCCATGAACATGAAAGCTCCTATTTCTTGTCCTGTGAGTGCAGAAAAAGTTGATCTTGCCAGTGTCTGGATTATCCTGTTGGTGATTAAACACGTCTGCACATTCTTGTGATTTATATTGAATAAGGGGGAAATAATGGAAAAAAGTTTGGAATATTGCATTGCATGACTCTATCTTTTTCTCCTTCAGTGCTGGCTGAAGTTCAGTTTGTGGTTATAGCGCAGCTGGGCACTCATTTGAATACTTAGACTGTTTAGATTTATTTTGACTGTATTTTTTTGACTTGTCTTTTCCAAAAGCTAAACCTTAAAAAAAAAAAAGAGGACCGCAGTGAGTTCTGAGCTCGTCGCTCAGTTTGTTAACCCAAAGAGATATCACAAAGCTCAACCCCAAAAGATGCCAAGTCTGTTACCCTCAGATCAGAGCTGAAAATTCAAATAACTGTAGGCTACTTCTGATGATTTAGGCTGAATAGTTCCATGGTGCATTCCAGTAACTGGAGCATATTTGCCAGAAGCGATTGATTTTTCTGGTGAGTGACATCAGTGCGACTGAGCGCGTTAAGCAGCCCAGGTCAAACTGAGTCACGGTGTGTGCCTGTCTCTGTTCTAGGTACATCCCTGTCTGGATGCCTGAGCTTATCCACACATCTGTAATAAGAAGAGAAGATAAAGTAGTTTCTTAGCTTGTATGTTGTATAGACCAAACTAATTTTGTACAATATAGGGTATTTACTGTCCCAGTCTCACTGCAGACAGTGTTATATGAAAATTGCTCCGGTTGTATGAAAGAGGATTGTACTATGTGTATGCTTTCATAATTAGCTGAGAAATGGTTTAACAAAAAAAAGTAAGCACTGATACAATCCACAAGTTTTCCCTCATTGCGTGCCCCAATTGCAATTTTAACAGCACTTGAACTCACGACTTATACATTATGAAGTGCAGTTGGAAAAAAATGCTTTTTCCTGGCCATGAATTTTTGTTGTTTTTTTTTTTTTTTTTAAAGAACACAGTTTAATGATCAGCTTAGGCCAATCTCCCACCCTTCCATGCAGCACAGCTGCATTTTCCTCCCGTTTCTCTGTGTTGGCGCAAGCAACCATGCGACGGGCAGGGCCTCACCAGGCTGCATATTTTTCTACCACGCCAGGTTAGATCCACGCCACGTCAGCAAACTGCCGCTCTCGCTCTATGGCTACACCTTGTTGACACAAGGTAGGGAACGGTAACCCATGGCCGCGTACCACGAGAGGAGTGGGAACGCCTTTTGCAATCTGATTTTAGATTGATGAATGCCAGTTCTCCCCTCACTTGCAAATTTTCATTCCTCCCTTCTTTGAGCGGACCGTCTCCATGGTGTGATGGGGTGGGATGGCAATGGGTGCTGTTGGAGTTGTAGGGTGCTCGTTGTAAGATTAGCGGTTGTGGTGTTAGGGTGCTGCCCGTGTTCTGCATCAGCAGAAGGCACCGGGTGACTGAATGACCCTGCGCTTTCCCTCTGGGGTTTTGGCTCTAGATTCCTCTTCCTTCCCCTACCTCATGCCATCGTCAGCACCTTTCCCTCTTGGGTGGTGGGTAAGTGGCTTCATGCTCAGCCACTGCCACTTACTCAGTCAGTTGTCATCAAAAAATGCCTTGAGACTGGAGCTAATGTTTCTTTCTTTTTCAAAAACCGAAATTCATGTATGATACTGTGCTGCGTCTGGCTCTGCATAAAAAGAAATTAGGATGTTGGTGTTTGGACCTTGTTAAACAACTGCTGTGCAAGACCGCAAAACTAACAGCAGCTCTTCAGTAGTATGACAATAGAAGGAAATATTACTCAATAAATCTTTGCTTTTTTTTTTTTTCTTCTTCCCTCCTACAGGAATATTTTTACCCGAAATACTTGGGTGAGTGGCAGCTTTTACTTTTGCTTTGTGGCAGTGCTGGTGTGTGGTGCCTGACACGGGAGCTTGTCACAGCTGAAGTCTCTGCTAAGGAACCTGATGGAAATCTGGTTGCAGCACACGTGCATTGCTAACTTTTAAGATAGGCTGTACGTTCCGTATGTGATTTTGAGGTGTGTTTTTTACATATGTGTAGATTTGCATACAGAGATCCTTTATGTGTTTTCTGCATGTTAAAATGTTGACGTTGCATTTCTATCTGCAGCTTGCAGCATTAGTAAATAATTTGAAGTCTTCTACCTTTTTCCCTTTTTAATTAACTTATCTATTAACTAATCTTATTTAAAAAAATAAAAGTGCATTTACTGATTGAACCACTGGTTTATTCTATTGACTGTATCATAGTCACAGCATCATATTGTTTTCTATTTGTGTTTAGTATGTAGTATTTAAGATCACAAATGCCAACAGTTTGAGAACTTGTGCTTTTTAGATTTTTTAATAGAGATTTAGTCGGTCAAATTCAAGTAGCTGCCGACATGCTTTTAGAATCGTAGTAGCATCTGGTTAAGTGATCATCCTCTTGAGATGGCTTATAACTCTACTGTACATCAGAGCTAAATAATTTTAATGCACTTAAGAATTTTAAGGCATCTGGGAGATTATAATATTGCATAGATTTTGCATCCACCTTCCAAATCCTTGCTTAATGAATCAGCAGGCCAGGTATCATTTTACGTGCTTTGAAAAGCTGCCATGTCATCATTATAATAATAACAATCTCATTTTCTGTTCTTCAGCTTGTATTCAGAAATATGGGTCGCCGTATACAAGAAGTCCAGATTTCCTTACATGCGTTCATAGTAAGCATTTTTGTTTTGTATATTATAGTTAAATGTTCTCTCATTCTACCTGAAGGAGTGGGACCAGCTCAGCCGTCTCCATTTTTGGTAGTGCTTTAGTACTGGTCTGCCTATTCTCTAGGCTTGAGATGCATTATTGCTTGTCCTATCTAGGCAGGAAAACAAGACCTTTTCCCTTTTATAACCTATTGCCATCTCGCTGTCATGTTTCAGTGCTTTGGTATTTTGTGATGCAAGATGTTTCTTTCCCACCAGTTTCCCAAGGTTTGAATAATCTGAGAAGCAAGAAGAATGAGAAATAGGAACTAGCATAAGGTTGTACATTATGCTTGGCCTTTCATTTTCTTTTCTCTTGAATGCTAACTTTGGCTCACTCCCGTTAAGGAACCTTAAAAAAAGCTTAAAGTCAAGGCTTATGTCAGACTGCTTTACATTAAGGAGATCAGTTTCATGCATCGCGTGACCGTGCTTTAAATATTGCAACCTTTAAAAGTTCAAATCAGTTTGGAAGTCAAACTTGTAGCTGTGTAGAGAGGGAGGGGATATTTGTTCATCACTAACAGCAGAGATCAGAATTTCATGAACTCTTGTAATACCTTTCCAGTTTCCTTTTGAAGCTTAGCAGTGCTAAAGGTATAAAGTTGCATAAATACTCTAAATATGTACTGGGAGCAAATGGGGAGAAAATCACATGTATGTATATTTATTTTCATTTTTACCCCTGTGGTTCAGTCTCTTATTGTGATCAAGTCTGATTAGTCATGTGTTCATACCAGTGCTACCAAAGCAGGATCAGGATTTAGTCGACCTTCACGTTTATGAACGACATTACAGCATCCTTTTTCAGAGAGTGAATCCCAAGGTTAACAAGTGGTATGTGAAGACTTGCCCTCATCTAATGCAGCAGGATCACTTACGGATGTTCCCTGTCCTCTGACCGGGGAAGTCTCAGACCTGCGGTACCCGTGCTGGCTGCGGTATGCCAGCTGGTTCAAACTGGGACGTGAGGCCGAATGCTTCCTTTTGCTGGCCTGTGTGGCACAGCAGAGAGGCAGAAGTTTCTGCTGAAAATGGTGGTATCAACTGGGAACACTTGTTCCAAACACCCGACCAGTGTTTTGGAGAATCAAATCTAAAGGGTAGTGATGAAAAAAATCTGAAAAAAATAAAAGCTGAATAATTGTTTTAGGGATTTTTGCCCATTGCAGATGCAGTGGTTTGGAAATAAAATGATAATATTTTCCCCCATTAAAATATTAAAATATTTTTAAATGGCTGCATTTTGGCTAGCCATTGTCAATTCACAGGAGAAGTAACGGAGAAGGAGCCTGAAACGCGCTTGGAAGAATGACAGGCTTTGTCCTTGGCCAGTTCCAGCGTGCCTCTCCGTTTTGCACAGATGCTGCCAAAAGGTTCTGTAGCTCTGTGCGGTTGTGCCTGCAAGACGCATTTAAATTTTGTTTCTTAAAAATCTTTCTCCTCTGAAAACAAGACAGTGGAAGGCTCTTTTCATCGGTATGCAAAGACTTTGCGCAACCTAAGGGCGGGAGGGTGATGAACTAGACTAGTTCATACTAGAAATAAGGTACAGATTTTGGCTGTGACAGTCATTAGACAGCTCAGCAGGGTATTTGGGGATCCCCAGTTTCATAAGATCTTTGGATTGGGGTCACAGGTAGGATTCAGCTCTGGGTTCAGAGAGGTGGATGGAGGTGTTTCCAGCATGGGTGCCTGCATGAGCAGTATTCCCATCACGGTCGGCGGAGAGTTAATGAGCGGACAGGGGTTCTGGGGGGGTTCTGCTGGCCAGACCCTGTCTGCTCCGGGCAGAGCAGAAGGGTGCTGTGCACTCCGTTTATCGTGCTGGCTACATCTCCACTGACTGCCAGGAGGAGTTAAGACAATTGCTTTGCAGATGGGTGCTTGCCTTGCTCACAGATACCTGTACTTTGGTCCGCAGGTCTGGATCTTTTTCTAAAAGAGATCTTGGGATGTGGTTGTGCAAGAGTTTGGAAAACTCTGCAGGATTTTGGGGAAATGAAGCTGTATGTGACCTTAAAAAACACACTGGCATTTTTTTTTAGGTTGTGCGTGTCTGCTTTTTAATAGTAAGTGTCATAGTCTTCACAACCTAGCGTTTTCCCAATGAAGTTTTAATCTGCACCATTTTGTGACTATCAACAGATAAATTGACAGGACAGAGCAATGAACTGGAAGCAGCAGTCAGTGTGCCTTAGGTAAAGTCTTCTTTCCATACAGACTTCAAAAATGGCACTGGTAGTTCTGTTCCCTGTCTGCACTTACAAGCTGTATATTTGCTATCAGACAGAGCTTAAAGCACACAAAACGGTCATGCTCTTGATTACTTTTAAAAGCTATACTAAAATCTGCCATGTAAATGAATAGAAACAAAATCTCCATTTTCTCCTGCAATGGTTTAAATCAGGAGCACCTTCTATGACGTTGGCAGAATTACAGAGCTGTGAAGTCACCGGGAGACTACAAGGCTGTGTCTCATCTTCTCAAACTCTCATGATAAGAGGAGCAACCTATCGGCACACTGTTGATGTGGTGTTCCTGCCATTTGCCATGGGTTGCGACAGGGTGGTATTGCCATCTGGCTCTGCAAGGCGCACCCGAATCCAGTTTGAGGGAAAGAACCAGAAGCTTGAGGATACACCAGTTAAGTCACGCATAACCCCGTTGTCTTGTTTTGCTTATCAAGTGACTTCGAAAACATGGCCATGTCTGGGAGGCTTAGTTTGTGCTGCTTCAAAAAAGCAGACTTGGCTTACTGTACCTAAACCATTCTGTTTACAGGAGACACATGCTGGTGTGTCTCAGAAAAGAACTATGCCGATCAGAGCTGCTCTGTCGTGGCTCATCCCCACCTTAACCCAGCCTCTCCTCCGGCTCCAGCGATGTACCAGGAGGTGTCCCGGCGGGCGGATGCTCAGACAGCCCATGTAGCTGCGTTGTCTTTTGGGTGGCCTGGCCCCTGCCTTGGCTGGGGCTTTGCCCCAGCTCTGCACAGCTGGAGTGGTGAGGGAGAGAGATCATTAGGTCTTGTTTGCAGTGAGTGGGTGGTTATTTCTGTGAGGCTCTTTGGATTGTGTACCCATGCTTTTCCTGTGGAGTGTTCCCAGGCGCTAGCTTCTGAGCATCAAGATGAAATACTGAAAATTGGCATTTCTTTGGCCAAGTCACACTCCCCTCCCGATCAGCCCTCTGGCTCTCTCCTCCCTTGTCCATGATGGAGCACCTTGCTGAGGCTCAGGGTAAATGCTTATCTTCGCAAGGGCATAGCCCCAGCTGGAGGCTGAAGCTGTGCTGGTTACAGAGGGGAACCTGAAGTGAGAGAGTGGGTGCAACCGCTGTGTTTTGGCCGTGTGAGGTGGCTGCAGTCACAACTTGAAATGCTAATTCTTTCATTTGTGGAAACTTGTGTTCCTTTATGACCTTTTATAGAGCTCCTTTCTTCACTTCGTCTATTTTGTCCTTCTTGATTCAGCCCACTAGATTTAATGACAGCCATTGCCAATCATCAGCTGATTTCTGACATCTATTAGTCCACTTCAGAAGAACAGCAGAATCTTTATTATAAAGATGTACATAGCAGACAGGTGTGGTTGTTATCGTTTTTGATCTTGCACTAGACAGTCCTTATGTCCAAAGCTCAATTAAATACTCTACACAGAAAGCAGTGGTGAAAACTTTTATATTGTACGATGTGATAAATGTAAAGAAATAGGAAATTAGTACTCTAATGATCTGATTAGCACTTGATCTTGATTGGTGATCTGAATAAACTGCAGCCCTGGGTGCAACTAACTTCAGCCTTCGAGTAATTCAGTGTGCAGTGCGGCCCGAGAATCTGACCAGTTACTCTTGATAACTATGCTGGCTGACATTTGAGCATATGCTCTTGCCTTATTTTTATGCCTAACGTAGCACCGATCTTAATGGCTATCCAAAAGGCAAACTGAAAGTTCAAAAGACAGTGGGACAAATGGAAACACAGAAGGGTCCGTCTGAACGTCAGGGAACACTTTTTCCCTGCGAGGGTGACCCAGCACTGGCATAGGTTGCCCAGGGAGGTGGTGGAGTCTCCATCCTCGGAGATATTCAAAACTTGTCTGGACATGGCCCTGGGCAACCTGCTCTCGGTGGCCCTGCTTGAAGAAGAGGTTGGACCAGATGAGCTCCAGAGGTGCCTGCCAACCTCAGCCAGGCTCTCATTACTGAGATTCAAATCTAAGGCAGTCAGTGCAAAGAAAAATGCTGCTCAGTGCTTTATAAGACATCAAAGGGAGTTGCTTATTCTGCCTGCACTCACAGAAATGTTGAAGTTTTTTCAAAGCAGCCATGTCATGAAGGTGACTTTCAGGGTCACACAGAGGAAGTTAAGAAGAGACATGTAGAAGCGATATAATCCTGACAAAAGTAGGAGTTAACGTGATTCTTAACTTCTCTCAATTTGAGAAGTCTGATGGGGCTACTAGTCTACAAATGGTTCCTCTCCCTACTTGCCTCCCTGCCACCCCATGTGCCCATCAATTCACAAGTCATGTTTCAGAATATCATGAAGATTCTGAAATGGACGTTGGTCTCAGCAGAACCAGTGTATGAAAAGGGGCCTTTGCTGCTGCTGCTCACTTAATGTGTACCCACTGAGCACTTTGGCACTGCAAATCTAGCACCACAGACCAGACTTGGTCTGCAGAGGGCTGTGGCTGGTCAGGTGCTCTAAATGTACCTGTCTCGTCCACTTTTTGTAAACTGTCCCTTTTGTCTGGACTGAACTGGATTTCTGCTGAGTCGCAAGGATGTGCTGCCAAGATTGTAGGGTTGCAGAAGGCGTTGTTAATGATAGTAGTTCTTCCTTTAAAGACTGCTAGCTGCAGCAGCTGCCAACAGTTCCTCTATCATGCACCAAAAGGACCGGGCAGAATCATTGCCTTGTAGCTGTGCCACCCCACTCTGAGGAGACCACCGCTGGGCAGGCACAAGCAGCTGCCATGTATGTTCATCAGAAGAGAAGCCTGGGCATCATGCTTTCGTGTCGTAGGACTTCCCTTTCCGATGCATTCCTTGTGCTGGCGAGCCCAGAGGACAGTGGGACTGACCATTTAACTGCACCAGTCTAGAAGGTCAGTCCCACCGTGAACAGACGTTCATTCGGGTTTGCTAAGGCTCTGGACATGTTCAGGTGTTCTCCATAGAAGGTGGCATCCATGGCAGAATGGACTGTGACCAAAGTTCACCCAAGTGTAGGAGGTCCACAGGCGTGCCCTGTCTCTCCCAAACCCCACTGCTGGGAGGGGATGTGTGGACAGAAAGGCCCTTGGACTAGGTGAGCTTTGCAGTCTGCGGAATGAGCTTCTGCACTGCTCCTTCTGGTTAAGGTTGTGCAAAGAGTTAACACATGTATGTTTTTGGAAGATCACTGATCTAGAACACCGGTGTAACAGATTACTGCTATGTGATAGCTACCAACTCATTTTTTGTGGGGACAAGGGTATTCTCTCATCCTTTTTTTAGCTATCTCTGCAAAGCACTGTCCCTGGGTGTTTTGCGGGTAGGTGGGTAGGTGAATTTGGACAGGGGACTTCCATTCATTGAGCAGTTACATGATAGTTTGATATTTGGTTCTCCAGTCCTCCCCAGAGTACAGTGACTGCTCTCTTGCTGCTTTCCTATGGAGAAAATCCATTGCCAACGGTTGGAACTTGGCTTAAAAATCAGTGGCAGACTTCGCTCTGTCTTGGCCCCATAGGAACATCATGCTGCCTGTAAACTGGATTAGTGGTTTGCTATTCTTATGCTGTTAGCGTGTTGGTATTTCTGTTTTATTCTCATTCTATGTAATAGCAAAGCCTAAGTTGGACAGCTCTGACAAAAATTTCAGACATAAACCTTTGCTAGCCACAAATCTATCAGCCCTGGTAAGATCCTCAGTTGAATTACCAAAAGTAATTGAAAAGAGTACCCATCCTTCCTTGAGTGCTTTAGCTGCTACCTGCTTTCTATTTTCTCCAAAACTAGGGAGAGTAGAATCAACTTTCTTAAAAATGAGCTACTTTGAGTTGTTTCTTTCGGGGTGTGCCCTTCAGATACGGGGGTGGTAGCTCACTCCCTTTTGCAATGAAATGAATTCCACTGTGTGTGCTCTGTAAAATTCCTGGCACGGCGTGTTTGGCATTTGAGCACTAAGAACGAGCTTCCAGTTTGACCAGGTGTGAGTATCTCTGATGGTGATTCCCCGTTACTGTTTAAGCTTCTTGACTTTTAATAAGAGTGAAACGCCTGGTTGTCAGTGACTTCAATGTATTGTTCTGCTTTGTTTTGGGTTTTTTATTCCTTTCATAAATCAGATTTGCCAAACCAGTGTTCTCCCGATCCTTGTCACAAATTGGGGACCGTCAAATGTGAAGATCTCAAGGGGGACTTCTATTGTGAATGCAAGCGTGGCTGGCAGGGAAAAACATGTGAAAAAGGTAATTGGTTTTCGTTATCTTTTAGACTTGTAACAAAGTTATATTGGGTTTTGCTATATTCTCAAATGGTCACTGTGCTGCACAGTTCAGAAGTCACAGAACTGAAGGTGGATTACGCGCTGCTCGTGCTTTACCCTTATGCGAATGGGTAACTCTTGCACATCAACATTTTTGTATGGCTTTGATGGATCTCAGCTTGGTCTTTGCAAGGTGATCGATGAAGTAACGCTCCAACTTTCTGTCCCACGCCTCTGAGAGGGGCAGCAGCAATAGAGTTGCAGTGGCTTTTCAAGCAGAAGGGCTGCAAGTGCTGCTGTGAGCCCCGCTGGAACAGGTCAGAGGCTGCAGAGCCAGCGGAGCTGGACCACCGACCCTTCCAGCACCCCTGCAGTGGGAGCGGTGACTGGCAGCAGGCAAGGCGGGGGCTGGCTCTGAGGGTGCACGGACTGATGAAGTTAGGCTCTTAAAGCCTCCTTGCTAGTAGGACCTTATTCCACGTCCGCTTAACCCCACTGTATGTTTCGATCACCTCCAAAGAGAATATTCAGGCAGAAACTATTTGTGCAAGAAGTTCCAGACCCCCAGAGGACCTTCTCTATTCCTTATGAAACACTGAAGTTATCTTCCCTCCTCTTGTTTTCTGGTTTCTTTTTTTTCTTCCTTCTGCCTGCAAGGCTTTCTGTCAGGGCCACTGCTTTTCTGCCTGCCAATATTAAGTAATTGCCAGAAATCGCATTCAGCCAGTCCAGAGTTGTGGCAACCAAGACAGCAGGAGATCCAAAGCCTTTCCTTCTGATGTAAATATTGTGGGGAGATTAGGGGAGCACTCACAAGCAGCTTATTTAAGCGTTTGAGACAGTTGACTGATCAGTATGCGATCAGCTTGGAGAGCTCAGCAACTGAGCAGTCTGAAGCGTATCCCCTCTTTTCCTTACAAAATGCCCTGAGCCTGCTGTTCCCCCCCTCAGCCAACTCCCACGTCCCCTGTAGAAGCAGGACCCAAGGAGCAGGTCGGGCAGATCGAGGGTGACAGCCAGGCTTTCGCTGCTCCCGTCAGCAGAGCGCAGTTTAGCTCACAGTGCTCCGTAGCTGTGAACTTAGAACTTTTTGTGTTCTTGTGAGTTCTGTACTAGCAAGGATATATTGTTCTTGTTTTGTTTAAAGCTTTCATCCTGAACTTAACTGGTCATAGTATAATTTTGAAAGTTGGTTATGACATAAAATACACTAGTTATAAGTAGTTTTCTTCTGCAAACAAACTTTTTCACCTCCACAATGGCTAAAGATGTTCTTCTGCATGCTCGGAGCTGTGAAGGACATACTCAGTTACAGTTCTTTCTCTTTTTTTTTTTTTTTATTGAATGAACTTGAGCTAATGTACTTGACGTGTTTGAATGAAATCTTTGTGCTTTTTGTCGTCATTGTGTTGCAGCTGTAATAGCGTTTCTTGTTTGGTCTTTCTCCTTCCCAACACCTCTTCCACTCTCCCCTTGCGGATGACTTGCAGAGGTGTCAAGCTGACTGTTAACACTTTCTTTTGATGCAGATATCGACGAATGCAGGGCACAGAACGGCGGCTGTAACCAGCTCTGCCTTAACACGCTAGGCAGCTACCGTTGCTCGTGCTACAGTGGTTACGCTCTTAAAGACAGCAAAACATGTGAAGGTAAGCTTTGCTGGGCCTCTCAGTTGGCTTCAGAGGATGCTTAGTGACTTGTGACTGTATTTCAGGGAGCTGGGTCACACTGGGCTGCTCTGATGTCGTAACACAGGTGTGATTCACAGCGGATTTCAGGCTTGGATTGTGCTAAATTGGTTTAGCTGGTCAGTCCTCATATCCTGACATTGAGAGGAGGAAGGGCTGGCCCAGATGCGTTGTTATGATTCTTTCCAGGCTCACGGTGTCATAGTGTATGAGCCCCTTGTTTTTCTTTCGTGTGTTTCTTACTTTATTTTTCTAAATTTGGATATGTGCGGCAGCTAATGAATTCAGATAGATACAGATGGATAAAGTCACTGCAACTGAATATTAATAGCTGTAGAAAGGCCCAAGTGAAGGTTGGCAGCTATTTTACATAGCAGCTGAGAACAGAAAGTGAGAATCTGAAGTATCTGATTGAAACTGCAGAATGAATTTACATAACCCAGACTTAAGCAACTGAGATTTTAAATGTGTTAAGAAACTGCATGCTGAGACAAAGACTCATTAATGATCGCAGGTGGCTGCTAAATTACGTGTGTATCATGAAAAAACAGGCAAGTCTGTGTATATACCTCTTACAGACGGATGTGATGACGTATTTCTAAACAGTTTGCATACCTGACCTGAACAACATATTAATGCCACCAAGCAAAAAGATGAAGAGCAGGATTTCATTTCTGTGTCACTTCTACTGCAAAAAGTGATGCCTGTGTGGATTACGTGGTATCCCTTTCTAGTGGGAGCAGCTGCTTAGAAAAGCCAACTTCACTTTTGAATTGTCCTCTGGTGCCAGTTGGCATGGAGAGGTGGACGGCGAGTGGGTTCACAATGACGTTTGTTTTCCTATGTATGTATATTTGTGTAATGCCCTAGTAGTATCTATTAGAGCCCTGTGAACGTAGCATACAAGCATTCTGTAGCTTCAACATGTGACCCTCTGGTTGCTGAGGTTGTTGTCAGCTGTGGTTAACGCTAGCTGAGATTTATCATTGCATTTCAATTTTATTTCACATTTATTTCTGTTGTTATGTGCTCACACTAAAAAGTTCGGTTTTGTCTGTTGATTTGTGGGCTAGGCTGTATAGCGGACTAGATGGACTGCCATCAGCCAGTTCACTCATATGGGGGAAAGTCACAAAGCGTAACATGTAATTGCAATTGTAACACGTACTAGAAAGAAAAAGTAAATATTAAACTCTCAGTATATTCAAATGTTTTGTCAACAGCAGGATTTTTCTGGGTAGTAGTTAACATGTTAGAAAAACGCTTGTTTGCTGTTCTGGACTTCCATTTCGAGTCCATTGCCTGCCTTTATGGTGAAACCCCACAACATCTCTCAGATGTGACTTGTTCTCTGTGACAACTTGGGCTGCTTCAGTTTCCCTTTGCCACTACAGATCAGCAGATTTAGATCTTAGTTTTGTGAAGGCATGAAAAAGTATTTTGTTTGCCTGTCTGAGGAGGGAGAACAGAAATCTGTGACGCTTGACAGGCTGCGTGTCCCTTCTGTGTTTTGGTAAAATTCACACTGCTGTTCCTCCGTTCCTACTTGCTGCTCTTGTAACACACGGTTTCAGCCCCCTGCATGGAGTGGGGCTTTTTGGTTTTGCGGGAGTTGTTTTGGTTTACAGTTTTTCTCCTGGCTCACTTTGCATTGTTTTTTCCAATAGTGGTTAATGGCTTAAAGAAAGAAAGACCAACTGGGTTTGAAAGCCTGAAGTCACTGCCTATACCTAGCTATCCCTAAAGGTAGATTCTTAAAGATATTGGTACCAAAATAACATAGGGATCTCTTGACCCTGAGCCCGCTGCAGTGCACGAACAGTGAAGTGAGTACACCCGTCTGAAGTCATGTTGTTTAATTGCTTGTTTTGCAGACATAGATGAATGCACAGCATCAGCAGACATCTGTGGAGAGGCTCACTGTAAAAATTTAATAAGCTCATACGAATGTCTTTGTGATGCAGGCTACAAGTACGATGACGTGAGAAAGACTTGCCAGGGTAAGCTCATGAAATCATATCATGTTAGCATTTATTATATGATTTAAAGCTATAAAACCCCAGAAATTTAATTTCAGACTTCAGTAAAAGCTTTTTTTTTTTTTTTTTTTTAAAAAATCTTGCTTACACACTGGATTTCTGTTCCCTTTTGCTAGCTGTGAGTGAGTTTGCAGTTTGCGGTCATCTTTGAGTTCATCCAGTTTGCAGTCGTCTTTGAGTTCACTGAGTTTGCAGTCATCTTTGATGACTTGAATCAAGCTGTGCGAGCCCAAGTACTGAGATTTCTTGAATTGATGACAAGTACAAGATCTGGTGGAAGCTTGGAAGCATCTGTGCATGTTACTGTCTCTCTTTGTAGCACAAGTTACAGGAGCTTAATATGCATGAATAGGAGCTTCATATGCGTTGGAACCATGTGCAGTTCTGCTGGCTACCCTGCCTGCAAGCTCTCTCAACGGAGTGAGTTTTGAAAGTATTCCAAAACTAGCATTGTTCCCTGCCTTTTGTCTAAGTTAACGTAATGACTCGAATCACACGCCAACCAGCCCTACCGGCCTCTAAGTGTTTATCTCTGCCTGAAGAGATCCCTGTGGGCCGTTGCAATTTGTTTTCCTGCATTTGTTTGCGAAGCGGCTAAAAACAAGCTGAAGGGAAAAAAAGAAAATAATGAAGGAGAAACTCGGCTTTTACTTGTCTGTTGAGGATCCAGCTGCTGAGTAGCAATGAAGCAAGCAGTCCCTGAGTTGAACCTGAGTTGAAGGAGCAGGAGCAAGTCAGCACAGGTGTAGCAAAGGGGCCCGAAGGGAGGAAATCTTTTCTAGAAGTTAAAGCCCAGGGCTCTGCACCAGCAGACGAGGAGTTGAGCTCTGCTCCCAACCTTCCCACTCACTTGCTGTGTGTCTTTGGGCAGCTGGGATCTGTCTGTGAAAATAGATTTGTGCAGATGCTAATTCTAACTCTTCCCTCCTGTAGAGATGTGGCATAGGGTAAGTACTGGCTACGGAGCACTTGGGCACGCTCAAATGAAAGGTGCTACAAAACAGCACTGATAAAACTCCTTTTTTTTCCCCCAGATGATTCATGTTTAAACAACCTCAATTGCTGTTTTCTCCTCTCTTTGCTGGTTTTGTGTAGATATCAATGAATGTGAAGAAAAGCTCTGTGAACAGACCTGCGTCAACTCGCCAGGGAGTTATACCTGTCATTGCGATGGCAGAGGGGGAGTAAAACTTTCCCGGGACATGAATACATGTGAGGTATGTTCGTCTTCATTGCCCTAACTGCAGAACAGACCTTTATTTTACATTGCAATTAAGAATGACTGACGAAGCTCTGGAGCAAAGCCATTTGAGCTGAGTGGCCAGCAGGAGGGAATTGTATTGGCAGAGTCACCTGAGCTGGGGACAGAAGCTCTCCAGAAAAGAAACTTTCTCCTGAAAGTCCCTCTTCCCAGGTCCCTCCTGTCCCCATTCCAAAAAGAGCGTGCCAGCGGTAGCCCTGTCAGCCTTACCTCTGGCTGCACAAGCTTTTCCGAGTCAGACCCAGCAGGATGGGGCGAAGATCTCGGGGCGTGTGGTGTAAGTTACGGACCAGCACTTGAACTTGACTCTTCCGTGCTCCAGGCATTGGAGGAGGATGGGCGTCAGTGGCACAGGCTGCCTCTGCGGAAACCAACCAACAGCAAGTTCTTAGCACGTCTTTTGTTGCAGGCACGATGCTGCAGTGGAAAACCTTGTGCTGTACCTTATGAGTATGATGTCATTTTGCAAAAGGAAAACATTCCCCCCAGGTGGATAGGAGGAAGGAAGGAATGACAGAGGAAATGTTCTCAGTACCAGAACAACTGTATTTTGAGAGTATAAACATTAAAGTGCCCTAACCTACTATAGATATAGCAACTACATGAGAAGAGAAGGGGAGGGACACTCTCTGATTCTCTTTCTGCTGTGTGAGGAGAATAAGCACTCAAAAATGTGTTTTGATTATAGAACATAATACCATGTGTGCCTTTTGCTGTTGGAAAAAGTATTAAATCCTTGTACCTGGGGAGGATGTTCAGCGGCACTCCTGTTATCAGGCTGCGCTTCAAAAGGAAACAGCTGACAAGGTGAGGACAATTTAGAATGAGAGTCGAATGCGCTGTCTGGCTGTAATGCATGCGATGGAGTTAAGTCGTTACAGTAACAATTAGTCCTATGATCATCATTATTTGTTTGGATTATGGAGTCCTGTAAGGCAAAACATTACCCAAACCAGTAATTGAGAAAGGCAGCCTTGACCGCAGAGCTCCTAGGATAATTACTGAAGTACAGTAATGTATTCTTTATTCTTGATGCTATTTTAAAACCTGTCTTCACAGCTGAAGTCTTTCAGGACTGCATTAGAAGCTAGTATGTTTTAACAGGGCTTTATAACTGCTAGAAGTGATGCTATCTGTATGGAAAGTACTCTGTGGTTTTTGAACTCTGCATAACTAATTTATTTCTTGGCACCTGTGCGGTCAGACTTGTGGCTGAGTTCGACTTTAGAACCTTTGATCCTGAAGGTATCCTTTTCTTTGCTGGAGGCCATCAAGACAGCACATGGGTAGTCTTGGCTTTGCGCAAAGGACGACTAGAGCTGCAGCTGAAATACAACGGAATAGGCCGCGTGACCAGCAGCGGACCCCTTATCAACCACGGCATGTGGCAAACGGTGAGTCCAGACCACTGCTGAGATCTCACCCCACCTTGGCTCCTTCCTGGTGGGCTCTGCCAAGCACGGCTGGACTTGGTGTGTTCTTGAGAAGACGCTTTTCCAACCTATCTAGCCATTCAGTGCATGCCGGTACATTATACATTCTAAGGTGAGAATGGGATATTTTTCCTGACAAATAGAATTATGCTTTAGATCCATTGTAAACAGAACTGCATCACTAATTTGCACAACCAGAGCAGACACAGTGCCTTTGAGATGCAGCAGTGCTAAGCTGACTTCACGTCAGTTCGAGAAGATGCTCTCCGGGCGAGGTTGGAAGGGACTGAGAGGGACGAAGCTCTGTAGCTGTTCTTTTAAGGAACTTTCCAAGGGTGTTTGGTGTGTCTGTAGTTGCTTTTGTTTATTCATCTGTTTGTTTGTTTAGTCACAGGGCTCTTGATTGTCTGAGCCCTTGACAAATCTCTTGTGCTACAGTATCCTTTATTTAAAGCCTTCAGGCTTGTGTGTATACAAAACGGACCATTTCCCTTGTAAAGGTATTGGGGTCTAGTAGAACCTCTCTGTTTACTACTAACATAATCCCAGCAATCTCACGAGATGATGCACTGCATCTTGGGGCTTGTAAGGATTCGTGTTCTCGACACTCTCACGAAACATCTCCTGGTGATTCTGGAAGCATCACGGGTGTTACCATTTGTGACAGGATCATGAAAAGCATCTTGTGGTATGATCTACAGTAGATTAGCAATTTATATATATGCCTTTGCACTTCTGCCTTTTCCTCTCCTTTCATTTTTTCTTAATTAGATTTTTTGACTTTGAAGTTGGTGTGTCTCTTGGGGCACAGGTGGGAAGTTCTCAGCTAACTCGCATATGGGGCAAATACAGATACTGGTAACTGTGAATAAATTTCTGGTTTAAGTTCTTTAAGTATAAAAAATTCAGAATTATACATTAGAGAAAAAAGCAAGGTTGGAATAATTTTGTTTCTAATTGATAACTAAAGAAGTCCTCGAGTGCATTCCCTGTCAACTACTGACATTTGGTAATGTTTCCGGCAGATGAGGTGACGTTTAATTCTTTACTGTCAGTGAGACAATTTTAGGTTCCAAATGGAGAGCTGTCGAGGTTCAGCGAAGCTGTAGATAAAATGCATGACATGCTGTATCTTTACAGCTGGGAATAGCCTCAAGCCAGTTCTTGGTAAATTTTGTTGAAAGATTTGTTCTGCTAATTTGAAACATGGCCATTGTAATTGCCTGCAGAGAGAGGATGGTGACGGAAGATGTGAACAGCAGAGCTGATGCCACTGGGCTGACTTGGGAGTCACAAAAAGCAGTCGTTACCAAGCTAAACCATTTAACGTGGGAGCGTAACGTACTTGTTAAGTGCCAGACCTCATTATGAAGTAATTACAAACTTCCCCGCATTAGTTTTGGGGGAGAGAGCTGAAATGCATTTTCTTTCTTCAAGTAATACAAAAATGGTCAAACACATAGGAGTTATGGGGTAAACAAGGCTGGGCTTGCTTTCTGCAGGGAGAGAAGGCAGTATGATAAAACCAGGTATTGTTTTTAGGCAAGAATTATTGTTCTCCTGCCAGCCATCAGTGTCAGGGCTCTTATCCATCATAACCAGGTACCGTCATAACCAGGGAACCGCCTGGCTGAGTTGCTGCAGCAACGCACTCCTGGCGCATTTTCTGAGAGGTTTTGTAAATCCCCTGGAAACCCTTCCCCGAGACTTTTTGGGAGAGTGCAGGCTGGGCTGTGGGTGCTGTGTGGTACAGGAGGACAGGACCCCCGCCAAAGCCTGACAGCTCCCAGAGACACGGGAGGGTATGAGTAGGGGGAGAGCATCGGGCAGCGCTGGCACCAGAGAGCTTGCCTGGAGCAGGTCGATGGCCGTAGCTCTGGTGACTGCCTCCCAAAGTGAAACTGTTAATGTCGTGCCTGGTGCTGGCCAAAGGCAGAAGGGTTTACCCACGGAAGAACGGCAGTGGGAGGAAGGAACCTTTAGTCTCCGCTTCATGGTCGGTTCACCTCGAGACTTGGGGTGCTGCTTGCACTGCTGCGGTGCTGTTGATTTCTCCTTTCGCTGCTCTATGTTCTTATCCCTTGCCTCCACCCTACAGATCCTTTGTTCTCTTCTGCTTAACATCTACAGAATCATAGAATGGTTTGGTTGGAAGGGATCACCCAGTTCCAGTGTCACCCTGTCCCTAAATGCCATTTAATCTATATGGCTGAGCAATACAACCCTAAATCTGTTCCTCCATTTTTTTCCCCTCCCTCATTTCTCCTTTTTCCTCTGTCCGGCATGGTGTTTAATTTGGGAAATCCTAGTGAGGAGGGGTTGTTCCTTTATATCCGTCTCCTTTTATAAAACATGTAGCCACACATTTAATTTGAAGTGTGGACTTGTGTGTGCTTTTCAACCTCACCTTCTGCGAAGCACAACCCCAACAGCCTTCAGAGGTCGCAGTCCAGACTCAAATGCGGTTTGTGAGCTTTAGTCTGGACTTCAGTATGCACAGGGTCAAGCCCTTAGTTTTGGTTAGACCTAGAACAGTGGAGTTGGATACTTTGGAGAACTTTATAAGGGTTGTGAGAAAATAGTAATTTTACTATTTAACTTTCAGGAGATGAAAAAACAATGGCTATTTAAAAGCAAAATATGAGAAAAAGCACCAGCAGTGTATGTCTTTTGGTCTCTTGAGCAAAAGTTGCGTACTTTTATGGAAATATGAAGGCATTTTCAAAACTTCAGGCCAATATTTCTACCTAGATATTTTCTCTGATGTTGATCCCTCCTAATCTATTTTTAAATGATCATACCCAGCACTGAAAACATAAACAAGTAAGCCTCAGGAAAAACTTCTAATGTAGTTATTTGTGTGTAATCTAGCTGGATGAAGTGACATAAACTGATGGTAGCAGAGAATGCACTCGCCTTCTGTTTGTTTTGTGTTTCCAAAAAAAGTCATAATTTTGTCTTGTTTTCGATGTTGAGTTTAGTACCACTCTGAGGACGGTATGGTTAGCTTTCACTAACCATAATAACTTACCTGAACTGTTAAATGTCAGGGCTGAAGGTTAAGCAATCGCAAGCAGATTGGTATTTGCCCTTAACCCTGCGGCTGCCTGTAGTCCCGTCCCTTTGCAGTGCTCTCCGCTTGCTTTCCAGCAAAGAGCGGCCGGGCTGGCTGTGTGCTACGAATTATCCAGGGCACGAATCCAAAGCACAGAACTGAGTTCCCCTATGGATAACCCTATGGGAACCCTTAGCTACCAGAACTGCCCGCTGGCATGTCCCCCAGCACGCTGTGGCCGGCAGCAGCTAGCTTCTCCTTGCAGCCAGAGAGGGGAGGAGAGCGGTCTGCCGGCTCCCGAAATGCTTCCCTGTCGGGTTTGGAGGTGATGGTGGTGCACCGGCAATTAAGCTTTGAACATAGGGAAGGGCAGCTGGAGCTGCCAGAGGGCAGAGCGAAGTAGGCAGAATGTCATTTCCTAAACTGGAACGTGTTAAGTTTGCACAGGGATTAACCCCTTCTCCTGTGGAAGTTTCCACTGGTTTGGGTTTGTTTATGTTAATGATCTGAAGCAGCTCAGAACTCAGACTAATTTTTTAAAATTTCTATGGTATTACTTTCTATACAATCTAATCAAGTTTTAAAAGGCCCTGAATTTTGGTGGCCCTGCCAGTTGCGGGATTTGTTCACAGAGGAAGCACAGTACGGGCATTGCTGCAACCAGCTTGTCCCCATTCCCGTTTGCTCCGTGGGTGCCCGGGATCGGCGGCGGGAGCAGGGAGACGGTCTGTGCCAGCTCCTCGTGGCACTCCGTACCCCGGGCACGAGGGCAGCGGTGACTGCAACACCCAGCAGAGTGAGTTTTTCGCTAGATAGCCGGTGTAGCTAAGCCAGGGGCTTAGCCAAGACCTGGGGGCTTCTCTTTCCACCCACTGAGTGGACTTCACAGCCTGCCAGTGCCCAAAAAAGCCTGTCTGAGGCGGGCTTGTGTGTCTCCTGGAACGCAGTCAGAAGGTGTGGATGCCACTTTAAACAAGCAAACTTCGGACAAGTAAATTCGTGTCCCGCAGGATACAGCATGGAGCAACACACCAGGTGTAAACAGTGTTTTAGCATATAAACCAGACTGTACTGGAATCCGCAAGAGAAGAAAAAAGTTTGATAGTCTGTGAATAATCTTTTCAGCTTTCAAATTCACTTGATCTTCATTACTGAAGACTGCAATCCAAAGGGAGTGTCCAGGTATAAACCTGTTCAATCCTGCCGTCCTTTACGTTACAACCGCAGAGCGAGAGCTCAGCACGGCTGATGGAGACAATTTTGGGGCAGCTACTCTCAAAATGCAAAGAGAAAGGTGCTCATGACCTGGCCTACTAGCAGGGAGAGGGAAGAACAAGTCTAAATGGCCGCTGAAATAAATATTTGGTTCTATGCAGCGGCTCGCTGATGGAGGCAGCATTTGGGTGTCCCGGGGAGCAGAGCTGTACGGATGAAGAGCGGGTAGGTGGGATGTCTGTCATAGCGTGGGAAGAAGGAGTGCTGTGTTAAAGGTAATGAAATAACAGAGGTGTGCTCCTTTCTTCTTCTCTAAAGGATGAAAGGGGTTGTCTTTGCCATGGCCACAGAACGCCCCGTCGGCGACAGGACCCCGGTCCCCAGGCAGCAGAATCCATGCTGCTGTTCATCAGCCTGCTGTGTGTCGGCTTTGTGCTCGGCCTCCTCCGCTCCCTCCGCAGAGCTGGCTGCTGTATAGTGCTTCTCTGTGCAGCCTGCCCGTAATTAAAATTATGACTTTTTTTTGAAAGTTCAGTGGTGATAGAATCTTCCTAGAAGTAGCTCTTCAGAGACAGGGAGGTAAAACTTGCAGAGACCTTTTCAGAGAAAAATTATTGCCTATTACACATTTTTATTACCCTCTCAAAAATGACATCTTCTGTTGTTCTTTTTTCAAGGGTCATTATTCAAAGACTGTGGTTGGAAGGCTTCTGCATTATCTTTCACTGGTCCAACAAAAGACACCTTATCTGCCTTTCCAGCGTTTCCTTTCACATACAGTTGCAATAGGATGTTTCTCATTAATAACTCATTATTGCATTTACATTTTGCATAGAGCAACCTACAAATTTCATGTAGTTAATCCACTTGTATTTTTGTGTAGCTGTTTTGAAGGAGCTGGGCTCTGTTCACCTTTAGGGCAACCCCAGGTTGCTTTCTAAAGATCTACTTATCAAGGTGGAATGTAACTGAAAAGGTAGACAAAAAGGCTTGGGGACAGAAAATATTTCTCCATCTTGGGGGTTTCACTGGTGGTGTCACTCCTTTAGTTGAGGCTGCAGATATTAAGTTCTTTTTATACTGAGTTATTCTATTTGCAATTTTACTTTTTCAGATCTCTGTTGAAGAACTCGAAAGAAGTTTGGTTATAAAGGTCAACAGGGATGCAGTTATGAAAATCGCTGTCTCAGGGGATCTGTTTACTCTAGACAAAGGACTGTATCAGCTGAATTTGACAGTAGGAGGCATTCCGTTCAAAACAAAGGACCTTATTCTACCGGTAAGCATGGCACGATTGCTCATGTTGCTTTGCATGCCTGAAGGGCTTGATTTCATCTTCTCTTGGGGTGATGTAGGTCCTTCCTGAGAGCAGTTCAGCCTGCCCTGAGACAGGTGGAATTAACACCTTCTGGATACAGCTTTCTCTCCATTGACTGTAAGGGAGCCTAAGGCAGTAGCAAAGGTGAGACTCCTGATTTTTGGGTTGATAGGTCCAAGTGAGATGTATCCCACCCTTGGCCTGCAGAATTTGGACACAGCAAAACTGGAGCACATGACAAAATGAATGGTGGCCATGCTGGCCTGGAGACCATGAGTGGGCCTGGTGGGTCAGTGGGCACAGGGCTGTGGGAGGCTGTCATCATGCCCACTAGGTCTGGCAGCTGTGCTGGGGACACGTCTTGTGTTGTGACCAAAGTTTGTTCTTCATCCATATTGTATCACAGTTTTGCTGCTTGCTTTTGCTGTCTCAGTTGAGGAAGACCCAAGGAAAAACAGCAGCTTATTTTTCTTTCTCCCCTCCTGATTCAAGTAGATAGGGCACATGAATAGAAGTTAAGGCACTCTTTGGGTGAGATTGGATGATTGCTGTGTTTCTGAAATAGCTGCTGTTGCTCAGGCTGTTTTCAACATCCATCACACAGAGTTGGCACTTTGAAACCCAAATTGGCATCTCTTTATTTCTAAATGAGGTGACAAGCTTGTGGCTCTGTGACGGGGAGTGCAGCCGCCAAGGAAGGCTCCTGTTCCTCACAAGAAGTCATTCGGGGCCGCTGCTTGTCTGAAACGTTAAGCTCGGTGTGTGGTCTGAATATAGGGTTGAGAGCCAAAAACTCCTGAGGTTTTTCTCCTGGCTCAGACACTTAATTCTCTCTCTGCTTCAGTTAATTGGTGGCCACGGTACTGGTTTAGACACTTTGCAAGGAGCCTTCTCTTTACGTACTGTCTCACATTTTAATGCTGACGTTTGGTATGGGATAACATAAGTAGAAACTGGAAGGAACAAGGTGTATACGGAGTGATGTGCCTGTCTTGTGGCTCAGACACCCCTCCCTTAAGCCAGATCCTGACAACGTATACCAGGATCAGGTCCAACATCTTGTGTGTCATGAAGGCTGTTTGCAATGACACCAAGGATTGGGGTTTTTAACTTGAAGTTAGCCTCCAGTGCTCGCAATGCAGAATTACAGGAGTTAAAAAGCTTTGGCTACAGAGCTTTGGAAGTAAATTGCGGTAATGATGCGCAGCGTGTAGCAGCAGCTAACAGAATCACTACAGCCGAATCAGCACCTGCCTTAGCTAGTGCCCTTCTGTCCTGGGGAGACAAGTGAGCTCAGGGGAGTTTCCTGGGGTATACTGACCACTTCGTTCCTTGGGGTTGCGGGATTGGGGTTCCCACCAATTGGTTTGCATCTGCATAACACATCAAAATGATTTCTCCTATTTAGTATCCTAATATAACTCAGTATTCCTCTGCACCCCAAATCAGTTATTCTTCACTGAACGGTACTTTGAGGCGTGTGATACTGCTTTATCTTCCTAGATAAACCCTCGGCTGGATGGTTGCATGCGGGCATGGAACTGGCTGAATGGGGAGGACACCACTATCCAAGAGACCATAAAGATGAATGAAAAGATGCAGTGCTTTTCTGTAGCAGGACGAGGGTCTTTCTATCCTGGCCGAGGTTTTGCTGTGTTTAATCTTACTTACGGTAAGTACTTTATTTTTTTGTTTGTTTCTGACCTGTTGTCCTGCTATTAACCATACCTGGTCAATGAACAGTTTAAAACTTACACGTATGCCAGACTCAGTGTTGATCAATGCAGAAAAAACTGGCAGCAATGGATGGAGAGGGAATAGCTAAACTTGTGGGTCGCAGCGAAGGAGGGCTGATGTGCGATGGTTGGAGCCAGCATGAATATGACCAGGATGGCTTAGGTTCTCTCTGTGTAGCTCACGTAAGGCGTTTCACACCCAGGCTGGTTCCAGCTCACCCGTTTCACACCCAGGCTGGTTCCAGCTCACCCTCAGCACCAGGGGCTTCACACCCCTGTCAGCAGCACGGCTGCTTCCAGCACCATCCGCTGCTTTCTACTAAAGAGGGAGAGCTGCAAGCCATAGTGCTCTGTCTTCAGTTGGTGATGGACAGAAAATCAATGTTGTCTGGAGCAAAATGTCCGAGATCGGATTCACTTTTGATCATTGGATGGTATTTGTTACACTTGGGACAAACACACTTAGCGCATCCTGATACGAGCTGAATGAAATTGGCCTAGATACAGTAATAACAAGTTTCAAACCAAACTTGGCTGTACTAATTTAGCACTCAGAAAGACACCTTTTTGTTGTTCTGGATTATTCTGTTTGTTTATATGTGCTATCAACTGTCAGTATTTTTAAACCCATACAAATGCCAACCATCTATTTTAGTTTTGTGTGCAAGTCCTCCTCTGCAGAAGCCCTCTATGCATCATTGTGTGGATTTTTCTGCTGTGGCATTGTAAATTAGGGAGTATGGGGTGTCTGCCATCTCATTTACTACATGGATTCAAAAGGTGCAAAGTAGAGAAGTGCAGATGACAGCACTCAGCAGAGATGAGGCCTCAGCACTTGCATTTTTATATTCTTTTTTCTACCAACAATAATCCTCCTTTTTTTTTGGCTTTGTAATGGTAAACTTCTTTATAAAGAACTTATTTATTGTATTTCCAGATGTGGTGAACCACATAGCTAATACTACTATGTAGGGAGTTTGCAGAAACAGTATTGAAATCTTTGTAGCCAGCACCATTTTTTAAATTACAAGAGCACTGGATCAGTAAGAAAGGTGCCAGAGAGTTTAATTCAGAGTTCAGCGGGTGAGATAAAACATCCCATGCTTCGGAGAGGCTGGTGATCAGGAGGTTATTAGGTGATCAGTGTAGTATGCTTATATCCTTTTTCAGTTTAACACAGCCTTTTGTAGAAACGTTGCCTATATCTCAGGCTTGGACTTAGATTCCTCAGTGATCTTTGGACAGTCAAGAATGATGCAAAAATGGGGTGCCCTGTCTTGCAGCAGTTCTTTGAATGTGTCGGATTGACAGCCACAGGCATCTGAATCTCTCTTTGTGATAAAAAAGTGTAACCTTGTCCTTTGACATTCTGAAAGGCAGCAGAACAGAAGGTAACAAGAGGAAACTGAGACTGTTTTCTTCTCTGCTTCTATGTTCAGATGCTTTGGGAAATTTTTTGAGTAAAAGAAATGTGGCAGTCCCTCTGTATGCTCATCCGTCTGTCGT
Organism: Cariama cristata; assembly: GCF_000690535.1. Classification (NCBI taxonomy): domain Eukaryota; kingdom Metazoa; phylum Chordata; class Aves; order Cariamiformes; family Cariamidae; genus Cariama; species Cariama cristata. Next base: position 36,586 of record NW_009612248.1, read on the forward strand.
CCAGGCAGAAATTGCTCAGCCTACCCATTTGACCTGTTATTCCTATGTTTGTCATGCTACCCATTTCTTTTTCTGTAGTGCAACCCTCTTCTGGAAATGAAACCAAGACAAGTTGGGAAATAGAAGTAAATGCTGTAATTCAACCAGCAACAGATACAGGTGTGCTGTTTGCTCTGGTTACAGAAGAAGCATCGGTCCCTTTATCGCTCTCTCTGATTGACTATCACTCCACAAAAAAACTGAAACAACAGGTACAGACTTCAGCATTTTTCTAGAGAAGGCTCCTTGCTATTTTCCCGGGAACTGAAAGTCAGTCTCAAAAACCAGTTGTCAGGTTTGCTGCCTGCTTGTTTGCACCCACCAGCTCAGACCATGGTCTGAGACGGAGGTGCTCGGCTGTCACCCAAGTTCTGCTTCTTATGGGTACGTGTCAGACACTGCTAGGGACCTCTTTGCAGATGTGGTCTAGGTAAAAGATGGAACTGCTCTCTTGAATGCAGTCATATTTTGTTAGGTTTTTCTGCTACACAAGCTGTTTAATGCCACAAGCAAATAATTTCCATTCTCTGGAGCTCATCAGTAATAGTCCCAAGGTAGTCGAGAGTCAGGCTTAGGTGTCACTCCAGGAGCTGTGAAAGGCCAGTTACGGTGGAGTGCTGAAGCTACTGATGTAATTGCATTCATAATAAAGGGCTAGATTCTGGCATTACACGAGTGTAAATCAGGGATGATTTCACTAAAACCCTTGAGCCAACTTTTCATTTGTAGTACAGCAGCTCTACTCTATTTGGGTCCACTGCAACCTAACAACCACTTTAAGACCTGCTAAGAATTCTCTCTGAGAAGACAGTGGTGACCACTAACAATTAGTCCCACTGGTTCATTGGGTTTTTATCTATGCAAATGAACTCAGAACACAATCAGCAATAGTAATAAGGCTAATTCTCTGGTGGCTCTGCAAAATCCTTGTAAACAAGGCCACAGCGGGGACATCTTGGTCTTGGATAAGCGTGGCTAGGTATATTTTTGCTCAGTGCCTCTTTTTTCTTCTTTCCCCTGCTGTCCAGTTTATCATCATGGCCTTGGAGAACACAGTTGTGTCCAGACTGGCAATAAATCTCTGCGATAAGAAGGAACGCTCTGTGGACATCCTCCTCAAGAAAGATCACATATCCCTGAGGGTCAACGGGATAGTGGGAGAGAGTGAACTGAGCATCTCTGAGTTGGAGGACAGCCTGTCCATCTTGGAGAGCTCTCTGCAGTCATCGGTGAAGACATACGTGGGAGGATTGCCAGGTGAGCATCCAGGGTTGGAGCATGGACTACAGACTTCCAACTCACCTTACTGAGCTGGTGGGTTGAAAAACTGTCTCTGTTCATTCAGGCTGGGAGCCTCCATCTCTGTTTCTGCTTGAGCAGGCTTTGTCTGCAACACGGGCAGGTGATCTGAACAGAGGCGAGGGTGTGCTTGACAATTTTTTATTTTTTTTTTTTTTCCTTGAATGATTGTGTCCTTCTGAGGACAGCTGGAGGCGAAAATAGAAAGAGGAGGTTTTGCTTGGTCAGCAAGAGGAATGATTTATCCAAAGGATAGCTGTAAGCAGGGTCATGATCTTAAACCTGGTAAAATCCGTATGAGCTGGACCACAGGCTCCTGCAGTACTTCATTAATGTAATGAACATGTGTGAGCACCTCTTGGGGGAAGTACCTGGGCCTCACATTGGTTTGACTGAAGCTTGGGAAGCCCAGTGTGGTGATTCTCCCTGGCTGGTGTTCTCTTGAACGGATCACAGCAGTACACAATTAACAGATTTCCTCCCACCAGAAGGGACATAGGGCACAACCAAGGGGCTACCACCATTTACAGTTTTGCTGGCTTTTCAGCAACAACAGGGCTTCTTGTGGGAGGTCAGTTTGCTCCTCTGTTCTGAACCTGGAACATCAAACTTTCATCTGAATCATGAATTTTGGCCAAGTTTGGGGGTTCATTTCTTGTTCTGGCTGAACTGGTTTATCAGTCCTGCCTGCTGAGGAATGCAATTAAGGAAGCACTTACGTCTCTGATGCACAGCAGTACATCCTATTTTGTTGCCGGCAGCTAAGCAAAATCTTGCCCTTACTTGCCCAAGCAAGGGAGAGGCAGCAATGTTGGCCTCTTCGTAGGTGCTGAAGCAGTCAGGCTGGAAGAGGGTGGCTGAGGTGCCACGTGTGCTAGGACACATGGCGTGACTGTTCCCACCATCAACGAGGGTTTACAGAGTGTTTATGCCGATGATGTAAATAACTCCTAGTCACACCTAAAAGGGGGAGACCACGCACTCTGGGGTGTTCACGCACTGGCAGGAACAAGGCTGAATCCCCAAATGTGGCATTTTCCAGTGTCAGACTGAATTGTCCAAGCTGGCCATTGCACAAACAAGAGAGGTCACCTCCTTGCTTTCAGGCACAGCAGAGGCTTTCACGGCTCAGAATACAATCCTGTTCTGTTGCTGTCCCAAGGTCTCTGTGGTTGGCTTAGACTAACTGTGCTGGGTGAAGCACAGTTTTTAATTAGCCAGAACGAAGTGTGAGATATCATAGCTATGGCTGTTCAGACCCAGCTGGCTTCTGTAGGTTTAGCTACTTTCCCCTTCTGATCTGTTCTGCTCAGCAACGGGAATTTCTGCCCGTGGTCTGCTTTTGCCATTGAGAGGAACCCAGCACTTGCATTGAGAAACCTTGTCATTTGCCAAACGAATAAACATTTCAGCACTTTGGTTGGATTCATCACTCTGGGTTAAATAACTATACCACATGGTCAAACCTCAGCGACTTTGGCTCATTAAAATTTTGAAAACATTACATTGTTTTTGGTTTTTTTCCCTGCTTCCATACCCTGTGGAAAAAAACAAAGTATAGTGGTCACACTTAATGTCTTGATTCCATTTGCCACAAGTAAAGAAAGAATTCTGGGTCAAAATATGTACTCTGTCCTATCCTAAGTACAGCTAATATTGCAGACGTGGAAGAAATATTATTTAGAGTTTCATAGAATCATAGAATCGTTTAGGTTGGAAAAGACCTTTAAGATCATTGAGTCCAACCACTAACCTAGCATGGCCAAGTTCACCACTAAACCATGTCCCTAAGCACCACACCTACACCTCTTTTAAATACCTCCAGGGATGGGGACTCCACCACTTCCCTGGGCAGCCTGGTCCAATGTTTGGCAACCCTTTGTTTCAAGAGATAAGAGGGAACATACAGGCATTTACTACCTTTTCTACTGTATTTTCAGTTCTGGTAAATCCTAAATTATGTAATTTAGATGATGTATAGGTGTTTTTCCAGGCAATGTGTACACTAACTGGTGAATGAGCCTTTAAACAAAGCTTCTGATACTTTACAGGACCACATTTCAGACAGATCCATTTCTAGTCATAACAGAAAATTAAATATTTGACCTGATTTGCAGTTATAACACAAAGAAAATACTTTTTTTTTTTTTAATTATTTTTGGTAGTATCTTATGAATCCATCTGAAAGCCCACACTTTCAGTCAGCCCTGTGGCACATGTAACAGCAACCTGCATGATTCCTTAGACGAGTGGTCAAGCCATTAAGCCAACACTTCAACTTCTTCCGAGTGAAAATTTAGTTTACATTCATGTGAGGTACTACAACACAGATGCTCCCTTCTCTTAAGCAGAGTTCACAGATAAAATTTGGTAAATGGGGAGGAATAGGAAATAGGTAAAATGATTAGTTTAAGCAACTACCAAGCAATGGTATTTTTCAGCCAGGAAGCCAAAAAATTTACGGTATCTCTTTGTGGCTTACAGATCCCACAGAAATGTTCTTTCTCTCACTCAGTCCTAGAGTCTGAGCTGTGTTTGATCACATCAGCTTCAAATTTGGCCCTGCCTGTCTCCAGGCAGAACCCTTTAAATTGCATATAATCTCAGGTCAGCAGGACAACCTATTGTTCAAGTTGTCCTTGCTTCAGTGTAAAGATAAGGGGTTTACTTAGCTACCTGCATCACTGTGAAGTTAAATAATCTTTGAGATGTTCATTGCTTTCTGTTGCACAACCAGCTTGATTGGGTTGGCTTTGGGTTGTAAATAAAGTAATAACCTTCGGGGAAGGGTAGAGGACACAGTTCACGTAAATTTTCATGTTACTGTGTGGGGTTTTTTTGTTTATTTAAGGTCAGTGTGTACATGATGTTACAGAAGTCAGTAGTAAGATTGACTGCTTTCCTCTAGTCTGTTGGATTGTACTTAGTGTCTCTTCCTTGCTATTTGTTTCCTGCCTCTGGTAAACTGATTAAAAGTATGTCACCAGTGGATCTCCATAGAAAAAATTAGTCTTAGCAAGTCAATTGAGGTATTGCAGCACCTCTCTGATGAATGCCAGCAACCTCCTCGTGTCAACACGTTGCATAATCATGGTAAAGATGAGTCCGGCAAGTGGTAGAGGTTGCGTGTAGGAGGAGGATTCCTGTCATGAAGTTCCTCCTATATTCTTTTGGCTCATATTTTAAGGAGAGTGTTAGAGGAAGGTCTAACAACTCCACTAATGACAAAGTAGAGGGTCCAGAGATGGAGAGGGGGAAACACCGCGACGGAAAGCAGCACGAACACAGCGTGCAACTGGAGTGCAGCCTTGCCACGGTGCAGCACCCAGTTTCCTCAGGGCCAGAGGCCTTGCAGGGACCCAGAGCAGCTGCGGAAGGGTTCAGTCTGGGAGCAGGGCTTTTGTGCACCAGAGCAGATGGCGTCTTCCCCACGTCTGGGATTGTGCTCTTGCCTTCTGGCGAGAGCGCGGGGCAGGGAGGTAGAAATCCCAGAGTGGAACTTGAATTCCTTGAAGTGATAGTCATCTGAGCATAGGTAGGGCAGGTATTTATACAAAACCAGCCATCAGAGATGTTCGTCTCCCCTTTCACACAGACGTTCCTGTCACTTCCACTCCGGTGACGGCGTCCTACCACGGCTGCATGACCGTCAAGCTGCGCAACAAGGCGCTGGACCTGGATGAGGCTCTCTACAAGCACGGTGACATCACCTCACATTCCTGTCCTCCCGTCGAGGCGGGTCAGTAGGTACCACTGCAATGCGAAAGTTTTATATTCAGAAACTTTCAATGCTTTTCTTTTTTTTTTAAAGATATAAATTATTCAGACCTACCGCACTGCGTGTATAGTTTCTCTTAAACACTGAAGTTATGTAGGAGCTACTGATCCTTATGTCAGATTGATTATTGAAATACTCCTTTGCTTTGAGGTTTAAAGGTTGTAATATATTTGTAAATAGTTCAGAAGACTAATATTAAATAAGCCAAAAGTACAGAATATACTGAAAGTGAATGTTATCTTTAGACTGTAAGAGGCAGTTTTATCTGTAATGCGGAAAACCTGGTAATATATGAGTGTGGACTGGAAGAAAAATAATAATTCTGTATTATTTTTTATTACCAAACACTGCTTTCTGATTTGCAAAATATGAGAGAATAAAATATTTACGTACAAGTTTTTAATTTACCTGTACTGAGATTATTCTGTATTCTGTTATTCAGAGATAATCAGGCTACGCCTGATGTGGAGATTTCACTAGTGGGGGTTTTTTTGGTTGTTTGGGTTGGGTTTTTGTTTGGAGGTGGAGGTTTTTATGTGCTTATGTCAGTATTATGTGTCTTCTGGGCTGGAGAGCAGATGGTTGCTGCTATTCTTATTGCTAGAGTTTCTCTTTCTGGTACCACAGACAGAAGACCCAGTTGCGACCTTTAAAAAAACTCTGGGTCAACAGAAAATGGAAAACAAAGTC
>NW_009612248.1:42401-87342 GCF_000690535.1 Cariama cristata
AGTAGAAGAAAAGACTCAATACGTTGAAAGCCATATGGCCTTTGTGTCAATAACCGCTGAAGCAAATGATGAGGTGTCGAGAATTGAGGAATATTATCAGGTGATGACATGTTTTTGCTGCTTAATTTTTAGGTTGGCTCATTCACTGTGAGCCCAGTGGGAACAAAGAGGCTTGAGACTGTGAGAGTTAGCCAGGGCGAATTGCAGCGTGGTGAGAATATGCGTGGGGGTTTACTCGGGAGAGGTTGTAGAGCCGTAAGTGCATTCAACTTTTAAGCTATCCTTGTGAAGTTGGGGTGGGCTTTGCCGAGCCTGCTTTGAGTCACTTAAATCTTGCTTTATTCGATCCTTGTCTTGCATCAGATTAATGAACTGAGAAAGATAGGTATATGCTGCGCTGGAAATCTGAATACTGGATGGCTAAGGTTACCCCATGCTTCAGAGGGTTAACGTGGAAAAGGTCTAATTCTAGAAGGTCTTTTATAAATTGTTCCCAGTCATTCTATGTCATATTTTGCCTAATCAAATACGGAGATGACGGATTAGCCTAATAATCCACACGTGTGACAACATCCGTGACCAAGCTGTGGTGATATAACTGTGGCAGAGGAAAGGATGGAAGAGGGGGAAGACTATCCGAAACGTATTTCCTGGTAAGGATCCCTGCTTTATTTAGCAGAGAAGAGGAAGGTACTCTATTAGCCATCAGGCAGCATGACATCATACCTCCGTATCATGACCGAATCAGTCAGCAGTAATGCAGTAGGGCAGAAAAGACCAGAGCTTTATCACTTTCAACCAACGTGCCCATTTACACTTACAGAAGGACCTGTCAAAAGACTCTTTACACTCAGGTGTGACCAGATGCAAGCTTGAAAGGATAGTTGCTCACCAGACAGTAATAACTTATTGGCAGAGCGTGGATGGATAGGAAAACCCAGAAGTAGTTCTATGGTTTTGCTTTTTTTTATTGAGCAAGGAAAACAATCTTATTCCTGAGAGTGCTTTCTGTTAGAGTTGATGACTCTGGATCAACTTGTGATATGATGGAGAACCCAAGAAACATTAGTTTAGTATCTCCAGTGAGAACCGGGAATGCTGAAGAGACTGTGGGTGATTGATAGCACTTCCACACTGCACTGTTTTGTTTTCTGTGGTTTTTTCATGGTTATTCTAGTCCTTTACCAAAACACATCTCCCATCTTTTTAGCTTGGAGTAGCTCTAATGAAAACAGTGCAAACTTGGAAGACACCTATTTGTTAAACCGAGTAGATGAAACAAACCCTATTTCACTTTGTTCTTTTCAAAGGAAACGTTAGCAAAATAGTCTTATGTCTGGCATTTTTGTCTAATTTCTGTGGTAGTTCCCAAAAAAACTACCATGTGGCATAAATGAATCACAAACATGTCTGACCTTTGCATTAGTGTAAGTGGTACTATTTATGAGGCCAGAATTATTCTGGATCCTGGAAACATGGATCCTGTGATACAGTATGGTACTCTGCAGTTTCAGGCTTAATATTAGGTGAGCAAGACTAGGATGCCATTTTCTAAACCAATCTAATTCAGAGGAAAACTTTGCATATGTGTGCATGTATGTGAAGGTATTTTGCACAGATCACAAAGCACCCTGACCCAAAATGTGGTTCAGAAGAGAAAGCCAGAAGTTGTAAGTCTGGAGAATGGCAGAAAAGGGGCATTCGTTCTTTTGTGTCAAGCTGGATTGTTTTTAATACCTTACAGCAGTGCTGCACTGGAGGAAGAGGTAGCTGCTTCTATATGCCATTGAAAAGAGGAAAGAAGTGATCAGCATTCCTCCTTGGTCGCTGTGCTTCAACCCAGGAGAAACACTGATTTCATTTTTGTTCTGTTAGCAGCCCAGGGGCTCAACTCAAAGGGAGCAAGTCTGTTCAGGGCTTTGAGCCCCCAAAACGAACCCAGGTGGTTCCCCTGGTAGTATTCATAGTACATGTGTAGTTCCACTTATTTCGTGATTCGGGTGACTGTGCTCTTACGACATGCATTTGCACAAGACCTAAGCATTTTGGATGCCTTAAATTAATGTTTAAAAGAAAAATAATGGTCTCCTCTCTGACTTCCGTTTCTCTCAACCAGGTTCATATAACTCACTTGTCAACAATACACATAGGGCACTTTGTCACTGATGTTAACATCACTCTCCTCAAACTGTGCATCTCAGAAAAACCTTCTTAATTGAACAAAATATGACTTTTACGGTTCATATAAATTAACCTCTGATCTTATATGTATTAGTACTGAATAGTCTTTTTATACATAAAGGTACAACACATGAATTAACAGAAATTTCTTGAAAGGTGGAAAGTATTAGGTAAAAGGATGACCATTCTTTGTTCTATTTTCAGCTGGTCTGATGGTGTCACGTCCTTTCAAAGGAAACTGTCAAGTAGGCTGGTTGTGTTTATATAGGGGCTTTTAATATTTTCATAATATGAAGCAGCTGCTTAAAAAGTTAATGAGAAATACCTTCCTTTCCCTGCTTTGCTCTTTGGCCTTTCAGGAAATTTCTATAGCTTCATTGCTGTCTAGACTGTAAGATCCATAGAGCAAGGAGCACCACCACCCTTCCTGCGCAAGGCAGTGAAGGGACAGGGCGGTCTGATGGCTTTTCATGCTGGGGTAGCCACTCCTGCCCCGAAATACGGCCGCCGTCTGCTAAAGGGGATCCCAGCTGATGTGATGCACAGCGAGGGGGTAGGGATAAGACTTTGTTCCTGTCAATGGCACTGCTACAGGTGTTGCTGTTTAGCCTTGTCAAAGTATCTTTGTCTCTATATAACAGGAGAAAATAAAAAAAAAAAAGAGAGAAGGAATTCTGACCCTTCATCCTTTCTGTTTCAGTCATCGTAAAATGCCTGGATCAGGTCTTGATCAGTTTAAAAAGTAAATAACTGGGGTTTAACATAGAGTGGTTTTGGTTGTGGTCCTCTTTTGACTAGAAGGGAATTAATTCGAACACTAAAGTGCAGCTTAAAATACCTGTCTGGAAATTGCATCTTTAGCACGCTGACACGACTTTTACTACGCAGACTACACTGGCACAAAGTTCAGATAAAATAGTCCCAATAAAATTAACCTGTTTGAAACTTGAAAGAGGGAACTATTCGGTAGGGTACTTTTCCCTTTGTTCTTTTGTTTTCCTGTCCTTACAAATATACACAGCCTTAGGTACCGTATAAATATACACAGTCAATTTTATTGTAAAATAACTGCCACACTTTTTTTATTGGTACAATACTTTCACCAAAAAGGGTTATTAAATAAATACTACAAGCAAGCAAACACCTGGTCTCTTCCTACCCAGAATGATTGACTTGGAGCGTACCCGACTACCCACTCAGACAACACAGGCTAAAACCCCTCTACATTGGTTTATGAAAGCAGAAAACATATCCGGAGTGTTTTCTTCATTTCTCCTCTTGAAGAAAATTCATTTTGCAGAGTACCGAGAAGGAAACATCTCACGCTTATGGTAGCCAAGAAAGCAACACTGCATCTGACTGCAGGCCAACTGGGTGGTGCCTGGTCACCCCACTGGTGATGGGCCTGGTCACCCCACTGGTGATGTGCCTGCCCTTGCGTTTCCAGGGTTCTGCTCTGCTCACAGTGAGATGCGGGTAAAAGCAGAGCGGCCGTAACACACTCTGCAGTGGGTTCCTTGGGAAGTCTAAGGCCTGCACAGCACAGTTTCCAGAGGCTTCTTAAAAACAAAATAAAAGCCTACCAGCTACCTGAAATAAATTCTTTGTTCTACGGTGCATACGGTGGAGGCTTTTCTCCAGGCAAGAGGTAAGTCGGCGTATAGAGGGCTGGAGCGTTGGGGGGAAGACCATAGCTGGAGCTGGACTGAGATGGAGGCTGAGTTTCTTCTGATAAAGAAATGTCAGTAGATGACGTTCCTGGAAAATTGCTGGCAGGCTGTATATAGACAAAGAAAAATACCTTCTTCAGTAAAAGGATTACAACCCCATTTGCAGCTCTGCATTAAGTGTTTGCCATGTAAGTGCTATATTGTAAGCCCCATGATTAAACTTCTCATGAGTTGCAGCACAACACTCACTTTAGTTTCGAAGCACCTGCTTAAATACAGCAATGATGGCACCTAGCGAAACAAGGCAGATTCCATCTGTAACCCCAGTCATTTTTAATCGACGTTGTGCATACAGCTAGGCAATAATGCAGAACAGGAGTTTCTGAGGACAAGATGCTCTGGCTGCCTGGGTGAGGCACTGCACCTGACTGGCTGACGAGGTTATGTGTCGCTGCTCGTTTCCAGGCATCACTGTGAAATTTAAATTATCTCAGATGTAATTAACCTCAGTTATAATAGTTGCATTAATGCAACCTCTTATTCCTGTGCCAAATGCAGACTCCTTTTAAGAGACAATTTTACCTGTGTCTCCCTGTAGGTCTTTCACTTTGGCTGCCTCAGCGATAAAGGGGCTTTGGCTGAAAGAGGCATGAAAAATAGAGCTGAGGAAGCAGCCCATGGTCAGGAACAAGCAGAGTTTGTTAAAACAAAAGAATGCATGTAGGGACTAATGTTCTGGATAAAATTCTACCACTACTTTCAGTTTTGCCACTGATTTCAAGAGGGTTGGGATTTCACTCCTCCCCTCATAGGCCAACACATGCCAGTTCATGGGCTTCATCAGAAGAGTTGTGCTCAGCTCCCCTCAGGTTCAGGCCTAAAGTGCCTGCAATTTGAAAAACAAAACCCAACAAAAAACAGTAATCATGGATCTTTTTCAAGGGAAATGAAAAATCCAGGCAAATAAACGCTGCTTCCTGCTGCTAAAAAATTAATAGTCACCATCCAGGTGGCCAGCACCAGGGCTGGCACTGGGACAATGGCATTTCAGGGCTGGCAGAGCCCACGCAACAGTGCCTGGCTTCTCCATGGGGCTCCGGTCAGCAGGGGCTGCAGCCCCGGGTCCCGGCCCCATGGCGAGGAGAATGGCGTCCTGCGTTTGTACCGCAGCGTGACGTGGTGAGCAGGTCCTGAGGGGAAGGTCGATTACGCCCCTTAACTCTCCAGGCGGCAGTGCAGGTGTACTGACGGACCTGCTAGCTAGATCAGCTCCAAACATCATTGCTGTAGTTTGGGGTGGTTTGGGTTTTTTATTTATTTTGGAGTTGTTGCTTCCCCCCTCCCGCCCCAAACCGCAGCCACTGTTTCCATCCGCCTGCCTGGAATCGCTTCGGTGACGAGTTCTCCTCTGGCAGGACAGACTGGCACAACCCTTACTGCTGTCATCACCACCAGGCCCTGCACAGCTAATCATTTACCTGACCAGCTGGCAGGCCTGTTACCAAGACTAGTTGTGACCGAACCGTACCAGTAAGGGATGAGTGATTTTGTTAGCACATGCCACAGTAAACAAAAGAAATGCTGGTTACAGCCTTGTCAAAACTCATTCTGGTTCTCACCCTTTTTTTTTTTTGGCATTCGGCTGATTTCTGCTTGTGGACAAGGAAGCATGAGGTGAACTGAGGAGTGTTTACCACCAGCTCAGGCTGTGATTTTTTTTTTTAAAAGCCTTTGTTTGCCTTCCAGCAAGCAGTTAATTCAGGGAGATGCTGGAATCAGCAGAGGACTAGGGATGAATCTGCTCAGTGGTGAACTCAGGTTCATAGCCTTTGAGCTAATGAGCTGACTTCAGTCCATGCAAGTAGGGGCAAGCACTTAGGCTAGGTGTGTTACCTGCCGGGCTAACCCCAGGTGGGATATGTTCCCAGGAGGAGGAATGATAGCTGTGGATCTCCTTGGGTTGAGGTTAGGGTTCAAACTAGAGTTATTAGTTGGTAATTGATTGTTCACTGCTTTACTTCATTAACTGGCATCAACTCACTTGTTTTTTCCCTCTAACTCTTAGCTGAAGAAGGTTTTGCTCTTTTTGTTGTACTGACCCACCACATGTGACCTGGCCCCAACTAGGGGCAGGTGCAGGGCAATGGTAAATGCAGGGGCTTAGGAAGAGTGTTCGGCCAAGCCTTTGGCAAGCTGAAGGGAACACTGAGAGGAGAGGTGCATCTTGAGGCCCTTAGGTGGGTCTTAGTCTGCCTGGAAGGAAAAACATTATGCCTTTAGAGATGCCCAAGGGCACTCTCTGCCAGCTGCTCCAGAAATATGTGGGAGTCTCATGTAGACCTTGGCCCACATCAGCCAGCCCTGTACGGATGTCTTGCGAACATCAGGCCATCTCAGACGCCGTATCTTTAGGCGACTGAAGTGCACCCCTAGGATACAGGGTTCAGCCTCAGATTTTGGTGTCTCAGTTGGAAGAACGCAGATATCTAAGCACACAGCACAGTGACATGTAGCAGCTGAATCCCGCCTAGTCAGTGGAAAGGCACATCCTTGTGCAGCTCGAGCCTGAGAGAATCCCCGTGTGGCTGTCCCTCTGGACTCTCAAGCAGGGTCTTCTACACCGTGGACAGCCAGAGCTCAATTCCATTGCCCACATGTAAGTGTTCAGCCCTTTTGGGATGCCACGGGATAGCCCAGACATCCACATGGATGTGACACAGGGACTACAGGACCTGGATCCTCCCGGCATGGCAGCAGGGACCAGCTGGCTGCCTGATCTCATTATCAGGCAGCAGTAGATCCCTACCTGCCGACAGCCCCTGCGTTTAACCAGATGAATCCCAGCCCCAGGGCCTGTAGTTGCCTTAAGGACTAGGACTAGCTGAGCAGGGCTCGTGAAGGCCTGAATCCAGGACTTAGATGGGTCCTGAAGACCTCTAGCCCCATGGATTCGGCCCACAGCTCTCAAGTAATGGAAGCAGATGATGGTTCAGTTTCTGGCTGTTTCTAATTGGGCCTGCTTCTAACATTCATCATTTGTAGCTTTGAGTAAGTTTATTATGATTTTTTAACTCATATACTGATGCAGAAATTACTTTTCTCCAAACTACAACATAATGAGCTCATATATGCAGGAAGGCGGCTTGCTTTTATTCCACCCACCCCCAGGAAAAGGATTAAGTGCTTTCCCTGTGGAGCCCAGTGCTCCTTGCTAACCTCTTCTGGCTTGAGGGCAGCTGGTGTGTCTGCCTCTGCATGTTATGAGGGGGAGAGAAGACAGATGAACACACTTCTTTTAGAAAAAGTAGAAATCTAGGAAAAGAACTGTGTTTATTTTGGAATGCAGTTAAGAATTTGGGGTAAATGTGATGCATTTCTGTTTCTCACTGGACAGAGGACTGAACAGTTACAATTGATCCTCATGACTACTTACATGCATCTTTTCAGCTTAATTGCTTTTTTTCATCTGTTTTTCATCCCCTTCTCTCTCTCTCTACTCTTGGCTACGTGCTAACTGAACTCTGCAGAACAGCACAGCTTTTCAGCGAAAAGCAAACAAAAAGAGATGTTCTTTTTTTCCTCTCAACAAGTGCCTGGCCCCATTTATGTTAATAAATAAGACGTGCCAAGGACTGTTCTCTGGCTGTGAAGCCAACTGGCACAGCACCTATCACATCCCTACAGCTGAACTCTTACCACCAAAGCAGCGTGACTGTCCGTACGCACACTGCCTACTGGGAACGATCCATTGCCCTTGCCATCTTCTGACCCCTTCCTGAGTGGTGCTGGGAGACTGTTTGGTGATCTGGGCCAAACCCGTAGCAGGAGGTTGCTAACAATTCACTGGTGTGGATGATCATCGCGTCCCACTACCTGTGCCTGGCCCCGAACAGATGTAGCCCAAGAGGCTGTGGGGAGCCGGTCCACAGCGAGCTCATGCTAAACATGCAGTGTTTTCAATTAAGAAGTATTGCAAAACTTGTGGTACCCACTGGTCTAGCACCACACAGCCAAAGTATAATAACTCCTTGGATGGAACAAAGCAGTCTTAATGTGCTTTAAAACATCTAAAAACTCCTATGATTGCTCCAGGGTCTCAGTACATTCAGTTATTTAGCAGCTCACTCTACGTTCTTCACCTCACTCTGGGGAAAAAAAAAAATAAAATAAAAAAACCCAACACCATCCTCAGCACCACTCCCTGCATTTTCCAGGCCAGCTCTGGCTGGACACAGCAGAGGCTTGGAGCACGGCTTGCACCTCATCCTTCTGAAGGAGGCGAAGCACTGTTGATTCGGCTCGTGTTGTATCCCCTCCCGCAAGGGCAGAAGAAAGCTGCACCTCTGGCAGGGCTCTCTCCTGCCTTCAGGCCAGCTGCCTCTGGTCAGGGAGGCTCAGAAACCTCTGCCAACGGCCACAGCCGCTCTGTACCTGTCTCCCAGCAGTGGCCTGTAGCAGAGGCTTGTAGGAAGCTACAAGAAAAAGGGCTCCATCTTCTGATGAGCCTCCGCTGGTTCCTGCAGCAGGCAGCCATTTGGGGACTTGCTGGGCGGCAGGTGACACCTGGATCCCTGGATTTAACAGCAGCTGATATTCCTAACTCCTCATTTATACTCTTCCACAACACCCTGTGGCGTTCGAATCTTCCCTGGTGGGTAAAAACACTTCCTATTTCTGGCTCATCTTGCCACCTAGTAGCTTTACTGAGACAACCAAAACTTTGTGTGAAGTTATCACTAATAATATCCATCCACAATCCTTTCCGTATCACTCAGTTTCACAGACCTCTTATTTCCTCCCCTCTCTTGTCTCCTTTCCATCTGATGAGTCCTAACCTACATATCTCCATATTAAGAGCAAGGTGGGCTAAGGTCTGTAAACTTTTCTGCCAAATCCTGTGTGTACCAGATGCTTCCTTTGGCTTCCCCAACGCCTCTGTCGCTGCTTTATCTTGCCCGACATGGGGGCTGTGTTCCCCTTCGTGACTACCGTAGCACAGCTCTAAGCCCACGCTGGGATTCCTGGGCAGCAGACAGAGTCCAGAGGACAACCAGCGAAAGCCTGAGATCTGAGAACAGACCTGAGAACCAGGCCCAGACTAAGTCATCCCAGAGATGAACCTGTGAGTGCGGATCCAACTTCCTTACCTTGTTTCAAACCCCCAGGAGCCAAGATCTACCACTGCAGAGTTTGCACTGAGTAGCAGCTTATGCTTTTCTGATGAAGGAAGAAGGTCGCCCTTTTGTACTGTACCTGAAGGGGTAATGGGTAGGATGGATATGTAGAAATAGTTGCTGCAGAAGGACAGAACCCAGCGTATGTCAGGATCTGCTGGGCAGGATTGTACAGGATCTGAGGAGGAGGTGCTGCACTGAAAGCGATTTGGGACAGAGGTACCTGTTGGGCACAGAAGACAACAATAGATCAGCAAAGCGCAGAGCGGGCCGGAGTAGGAACTGGTCCTAACACAAGCAACTAGGCAATTTAACAAGTTTCTATTTTCCAACACAATACCAGTACTACAAAAAAAGAAGGAGCAGACGGAACGAGAGGAGGGTGTATATCTGGAGTGAATTTTCTGACCAGAAATACACAGCTATTTTAATCTTCTTCCCTTGGAAAAAAGACTGCTGGTGCTTCCCCAGCACCATTTACAGAAGCACTGGCAGGACTCCAGACCCGAGACACCCTGAGGAGCACAGCCTCTTCTCATCCACACCAGCACGAACCACCCAGCCCTTCACAATTTGCTGCAGACTCTTTCCAACAGTAACTACCTGATGCCCTCATGTCTTTCCTCCCTGCTCTCCTACACAGATCTCCAAAGATCTCCCTTTCCAGACCACTTGCTCTCCTTTCACAGCTCCCTCTCACCTGTGAAACAGAGTTTGCTGCTGGCTGGCCGGTACCACCCCCCATGTGCATCTCTCATTCCTACTGCATGAAATCCTCCATCATATCCCATGGCTTTATCGGCGTGTCCCTTAACTGCAATGTGAGATGAGGTTTGCAGGAAGAATATTAAACCAGCTGATACAACTCAGGGAGACCCAAAAAAAAAGAGCAAAAGGTAAATGTGAAAGGAGTTAAATCCTAAAACCTTCTGCTGTATAACCATTTGTGAAGGACAGTAGAGCTCTGTGAAAGATTTTCATGTCCCTTTGCTTTGCAAAGTGAGACAAAGCCAGTGGTTTCTTTTCTCTCCTTTGTTTTTATTAGCAGATTCCTCTACATGAAAGCATGCAATTTTCTTTTTACTGAAATAATAAAATACGGTGTTGCCAGACAAATGCTGAAAGCAGCAGCCAGGATTATTTTTTTTTTTTTTGGCATTTCCTTTCAGATTTATCAGTGAAAGACATAAACCACTGCATCCTTTGGAGGCAGTGTAAGATCTCCCTGTGATTGAGAAAGAGGTATATTAATTGTGTTTGTACATGGAAAACATTGTCTAGGTCACGGGTGTACCACATGAGGTTACCCGACAACCTAGGCCTTAGCTCTCTGGAGAAACGTAGCACCCCAGGAGCTGGCAGAGAGAAAGGCTGGGTCCGAAAGCCTATTTCATGGGAGAAGGCAAGTCTCTCATCTTCAAGGTACCCTCCTCAAAGCACCCCCTTTCCGTCTGTCCCGCTGGGTGGATATGGTGAGGAGAAACAGAGAGGCACTGCCTTTCAGGCAGGAGTAGCAAGAGGCAGCTAAACCGAGATCACCTCGGACCCAAAGGTTTGAGGGCAGCAACGTGGCTCACCCCGGCCAGGGCTGGGCCCACGCCCAGCGTGCCCTTCCTCGGAGGAGGGAGGCTCTGGCACCATCACAGCCTTCCGCCTATGGATGTAAACGTGACAAGAAACAGTTTTTTTGCCCAACATGAAACACAGATGCTTGGTCTGCATCTGTCACCGTTTTGCGGTGTGGATCCCTTTGGGTGCTGCTGTCCTTCTCCCAGGTACCTCTCTCAGTCCTCTCACGTTCCCACCACCCCTAGCAGCAATGCTCTCCAGCTGCTAAGGGTGAACATCACAGCAGTCCCAGAAGACAGGTTTGGGGCATCATCCATGATCAAAGCACCTTATTATCAGGCTATCTGGTCTCAGCCTGGAGCCAGCAAGGATTTGCAGGTATTGAAGCTGGTTAGATGCTTTTATCAAGTATTCCAGTAGTGACATTATGTTAAATTAGTCACATAAAATACAAGGGTAGGCGGAGACGTTTTAATTGAACCACCACCCAAGTCGAAGAGATGAGGAGTTGTTAACTGGCCGGGGAACGCTGCCAGTGCCACGCGGGCCCCTCGGCTCAGGGACAGAGGCTGTCGGTGGCTGTGTGCTGGGCTGCAGAGCAAGGCAGGGCAGCTCACGGATGCGACACAGACCCGCCAAAGCATTTACTTCTCAGCTATGACTACTTTTAACCTCAGACTGCACCTTTAGTTGCACAAGTACTAAGGCATTAAGACAGGGCAAGTAGCTCAGTAATTAGGGGTTCATTTTGTTGTCCTTTACATTTAGAGCAGGGTGAGGGAAGAGGTGAGGGGATAAGGGAATGATATTTAATCTGTTCAGGTTCCCCTGAGGACTCCAAGAAGGAGACTAATTGAAAAAAATTTTAAAAAGCAATCCCCCCCAGAACCATCAGTAGTTCTGGTTAAAAACCCTAAACTGAGGGCAGGCAGATTCCTTGGCAAGGTGTGTCAGGAAAACATCTACAAGTCATCAGATGAATACCGGGGCAGGGAAGGGAGTTTCTAGATTATCTCTTAGTACCAGCCTGTGAAGTTTTCCCTGCATTTCTTGACCTCCGTCTTCTGTAAGAAATAATCACGGTGTTTTACCCTTTGGGATACTCCATGTACATACTTCTATTTACGTTATATCTTAATCTGATTGTTGTTAAAGGTGACTTTAAGGTAACTGCCTAGCCGGCGTCCTATATCCAAGCACACTGTCGATCTGAAAAGAAGGGTACCGTTGGAATTGCTGCAGCTCCCCCAGCACCCAGCAGATCACGGAGGACAGCCCCACGGGTGACGCAGGGGCCACAGAGAGCTGACACCTTGGGGGTCAGGAGAGGATGAGATGTTTCCCACCGAGGCAGCTCAGCCTTCTGGCAGGCAGCAAAACCACGGCGAGCGTGCCAGGGTCCGCAGGGAATTTGTCACAAGAAAGAAAACCCGCAACAACCAAAACAACACTTCTTTTTTTCTCTCCAGGAAACGTGATGGGTTTAGAGGCAATGGCACTATTTTGCAAACTCTCCCCTTGGTAACATGTTTTGGCTGCCAGCGCTCCCCAGAGATAAACACGATGGGTTTTGTTTGAGTAGTCAGCCTGGCCCCCGCTTTTCTGGAAGTCAACGCCGGCGCCATGCCCTGCGGCGTTTCAGTGGGCTTTGCAGCTCTCCCTGCAAAACGCCAGTGAGCATTTCTGTGGGAAGGTGACATCCCGAAAGAAAGAAAATTGTTCTTCCACATTTTTGAAGGGTTTTTTTCTAATTTCAGTCCCATGCCTCTTTCTCTCCCTCTTCTGCTTGATGTTTTCTTGGCCCCCTCACCTCCCCCAAGAGTTACTCCTTTCGTCAGGGAAGCGAGCGGCAGACTGGCTCGGGTACATCACCCAAAAGGACCCTGAAGAAGCACAGGCAGCAGCGAGGAGCGGTCGTTGCGTTTTGGACTGCTGCTTTAGTAGCACTTTCACAAGCATAGCCCGGCTCCTGTGCTGAGGTGACTGACACAAACTCATCTTTCCCTTAGGGTAGTGAGGGGTTTTTTTCTGCTCCCGCTGCGGAGGGGACATTAAACAGCTTATTCAGATCAGGTTTTTAGCTGGAGCCCTGACAGACTGGGGGAAGCTGCCCGTCCGCTGCTGCTGCCATTTCCTTGCAGGGCTTTACACCTCCCGGTCAGAGGGCCCAGACCTTGACCCAGGCTCTGCCTCCCAGCAAGGGGATGTGCCAGGTCATGGAGACCCCAGTTCTGCCCGGAACGTCTCCTTGGCTTGGCATCCCTCGCGAGCAGCGCAGTGATGGCCCCCGTGTAGCACAGAGGAGTGCCTGGGCTGGAGCTCACCCTCCTACGAAGCAGCAGCCCAAATCCCAGGTAAGCCTTGGTTTGAGCACGTGGTGGGTCCAGGCTGGTTCTCTGCACCCTTCCCCAGCCCAGGGGAGCACTAGCAATTCCCACCGCCACGCTCGGCGGAGGCACTCATACCCATCTGCTAGGCAGGGAAAAAGACTTAGCAGCACTGGCAAGCCGGAGTGCTCTACCAAGGACTTACTGTAGATGATGCCTGCCTTCCCCTCCTCATTTACCAGCTCTTCCCCTCGTTTCCCCCTGTGGTTGTTTCTGCTCCCCTTCCACCACTGCTCCTCTCACAGGGAGGGGATGAATTAAACTGGGAAAGCTGCTTCCACTCCCTCCCATCGGGCAGCAGCGACTCTTTACTGGCCGGCTGCAACTTGTTACCAACTCCTTGCAAGATTTCCCTCGCACAAAGAACAGCTCAGCGGCACATTTCTTACATGCAAAGGCTCAGTGTGCTTGTTTGCCTTAAGCTAGAGAGAGGAATACTTCCAGAAAACATTTTGCAACCCTTAACAAAGGTGAATTTCAAATAAATTGTATGGCCCCGCTCTGTCACATGGTTTTAAGCACCCAGCACATGTTGTAGATAGCCTGGACGTGCTTGCTAAGGGAGACGGGGTGGTCAGAGCAGGGCCTGGATGGCCTCCAGTCCGACGGAGTCCTTGGCTCGCTGGCTGCCAGCTCTGAGCAGCCCCTTCCCTCTAGTCTGCCCCCTCCCCAGTGCACATCTTGCCCATCTCTCTTGCTTTCTCTTCCCTGCTCCATCCCTCTCTTCTTTTCTTTCACCTGTCTTTCTATTTAGTTTTCTCCTCTGGAATAGTCACCAGAACCACCATGGATCTAAGACGGCCTGTGCTGCCCTCACACCTCCCTTTGGCTCCTGCATTTCACCTCCACCCTCACGCCTCTGCCCATTTAGTCTGGAAGCTCTTTGGGCTGGGACCATCTGCTCTTCCGAGTGCCTAGTAAATCACGAGCCACTTGGCTGGGCTTTAGGCACTGCTTTAGCAAACATGACCACTAACAGCGATAATCCCCGGAACAGCTATTTCACCCTTTTAACATGTCAGAAAATCTAGGCAGACGAGGCACTGTGTTACAGAATCCCTCCTCGCGCACAGCCTCTTCTGAATGCAGTGGTGCACATCAGCACAACACGGTGGTGTGGCACAGGGAGCCGTGAGAGGGTGGCATTCCTTAGTGCAACAGAGGAGGAGCTTAATGTGACCTGAATACAACTGTTTAAATAAAAACTTGCCTGGTACATCAGAGTTAATCCCCATTCTTGGGAAAAGAACTGCCTAAGGTTAAACAGTCACACCTAGGACTTGAGTTTTACATGTTAGTTACAAACCAGTGTCCTCGAACTCTGTGCTGGCCCACGTGTTCACTGCTGAATTAGAAGAAAAAAGAGATGCCACTAAGTGAATGGCCAGCATCTGTTCACACAGACACCTGATTTTTCCCTTCCATTCATGTATTTGACCAGGCTTGACCTACTTAGCTGTGAGCAGCTGGCCACAGTTTAGCCTAAAGATAGGACTCCAGACTCCCAGATGACACAGGGAACACGTTTAAAGTGCCTCCTTCATACATTTATGCTTCCTTGGTTTTAACCCATTTGGTAACGTCAACAAGCACAGAATTCCTCACATGAGGCAGAAGACTGTGAGCCTTACCATGTCTTTAAATGCCCCCAGAATGGCTGCCGTAATAATCCCCAGAAACAACCCGACGATGTTGAGGACTGTAGAGGACCACAGCAGCCTATACAGGTGAACCACGTCCTGACAGCTGCTCACACCGAGAAATTCATAGTAGCCGGAGGACTGCTCTGAACTGAAAGGGAATGCAGACAACGTCACTGCGGTGGGAATGGTTTTGCACATAATACAGAGCACCAGAGGACCTGAATCCCTCCCGCTTACTTTCCTCTTTGGCAAAGTACTTCGTCCATGCTCCCACCAAACACCGCTCAGACCACCAAAGCTCTGCTGGAGACAAAACCTGGCTCTGCTAACGCCAGCGTTAAACATGCAGTCCAACTGACACCAACCCTAGTTTGGCTGACCGGTGTTCTGCACCAGCAGGGACTCTTTTTTTTTTTTTTTTGTTCAGGGTCTCTGAACACAGGCATCGTCCTGGCATATGGATCCTGCCCTTGTCGTTTAGCTACCTAATGCTAAATGCTAAGCAATGCTTAGCATTGCTTTTTTTCCCAGCTCACCTGGAAATCTGCTGGCATCGCTGGAACTAGGGAAGGCAAGTTGCTTAAGCATTAATTCAACCACAGGAAGGGAGATTTTGCCAGCTGGCTACCTCTGTTTATGGTGTCTGCGGTTCTAAATTAACAGATGCAACACAGCATAGTATAAGGACGTGCCTTTACACTATGGATTGTACTCTCCAGAAATCTTTGTTTGCATTTCTACACTGCCCTGGTTATTGTAAATCAGGTGTGTTGTGAAGTTAATCCTCATTGTCTTGCCAAAAGTCAGAAATACCCTACTGCAAATTTGAAACCACAGTTTCCTGCAGTTCTTTCTAGTACCTGCCTTAATGCTAGCCCGCTAACGAGCTCCTAGAGCAGCTATTTGAGTTGGAAAGATCTTTTAAACGCCAGGTCTGGTTTTGCACTGTTAGGAAATTGCCATCAGATTATGGTGGAAACCAGAAGCGAGCAGTTTGTGCTCATTCTTCTGTTCCTCCATCCCCAGCACACGGGGCAGCAGTGGAGATGCTGGTTAAGGAAAACTCTGCAGAGGAAGGTAGCAGCGTGGAGAAGCCCACAACATTTCTGGGAAGAACGAAGCCAAGCACAACAATTCCTGGAAATGTCCAGTCATTTGTTGTGGGGCACGGTTCTGGCACTGTGGATCCACTACCGTTGAGCTTACTTGGGCCCTACCATGAGCCCAGACGTTGCTTAGCTAAATAAACCTACAGCTTCAGCTGCCGTGAGGCTGAGGAAACCTGACTTGGGGTCCTGCCTGTGCAGGGCCGACAGCGCATCCCTGCCTGTGACTGTGTCTCCTCCTGCCGCTCTCTAGCCGTCCTGTGAACTGGAATTGCCAAGTCTGTAGAGCAGCAGGACTGGTTCTTTACTCTGCATTTGTCCATGCCAGTGCCATAAGATCTTGCTGTCCACTGTGGATTGCTGATGATGGCAGAACACACGTGTTTAATTGTATCAGTGAATACTGGCACAGCAGTGATCAGTCCCAGGTGTTTCAGAAAAAAAATAATGTCTTAGAAAAATGGCACTGAGGATCTCCATCTGGAGGGGGAGTATTCCTGATCTCTCCTTGTTGTTACCTTGTGCTCTAAGCAACAGAGTCTCAGTCACTTTATTTGATAACTCTGAATGCTTTCACCCCTTTGAAACCCCTGTTCTTTTCTGTATTGGGTCGGGCTGTTCGATTCAGTGTTAGGTGCCGCAGTTAGTTGTGTCCCATGGAAGGAAGCATTCTCAGCGTAAACACACTGCATTGCAACTATGATGTTCCATCATTTGTCTATCATAGAAAAGGTACCAGAGTTGTGCATGCTTCATCTTTCCCATTGCATTTGTTTTGCATGGACAGCTTCAGAAAACACTCACAAGACCCTCTGATTCTATCCTATGACAATTTAGCAAAATCTCATGCCTACAGAGGCCGTTGCTAACAAAAGAGCTCTGCATATGCCTACAAAATGATCTCTGCTCATGGACACCTATGTTCCTATTCATTTTGTTTTCCCCCAGTTTGGCAGGAAAAAAAAAGGATTAATGAAATCCAATGGGAAAATTGCATTGCAAGATTGACAGTAAATCTTGACAGCGCTATGACCAAGTGGTCAGTTTTGATCACACAGTAAAGAGCTTATGGACATTTTTAAAGAAAAAGAAACTGAAATAAAGCCAACACTAATACATAACCCCTGACCTCTTCTGTGCCGGCATCAGGACTTCAATCGCAGAGGAACTGGATTGCGCCGCATACAAACCCCTTGTGTTGCTTCTCCAGGCCTAAGGCCCCCCATCATTTAAGAGAAGGGACAACCAACCAAGGATTTCTGAGAGGCCATCGACTGCACACAGGTACTTACTTCTCGCAGTTGTACAGGTCACAGCAATAGCACGTGTTACTCTTTACTTTCAGCTGGCACTTGCTGTTTAAGGTATAACATGTCACCTGCCAAAAAAGAAAAGACTGACTTTTATTCTCAGTGTTTTAGTGTTGCGTGAATCATCCAACTGACCACAAAGAAGCAGCTACTGCAGCGTCAGGTTTTATTACCGGTTGTGCAGAAAGATCCTAAGATTCCAAAATCCATGACTGCTGGGCAGAAGGACACCCCTGAGCTCCCAGGAGTTTCAGCGGGACAGTCTCAGGGCATTTGCGCGATGGAGCCCAGAGCCCCCAGCACCGACCTGCAGCCAGGGCTGCCAGAGTTTTCAAGCACTTTGCTGCGTTGCCTGGTGCTGTTTTGCTGAGACCCAGAGTCTGCAGCTGCGAGACGTGAATCCCTACGGCTGTGATGCAGGGACCATGGGTCTTGAGAGATACACCACAGCAAGCCACTGAAGTGGGTAAGAACACCACTCCACTACAGTGGGGAAAGGGGCAAAGAAGCCAATTTATCTGAACTGCTTCCAATAAATGGGAGCGCTCTCCTTTCAGTAACAACCTCCTGAAGAAGGAAATAATTAGGAACCACAAGAAGAAGAACAATCTCCAAACCCACAAACAAAACCGCTCAGAAAAGATCCAAGCACTCCAGCAAATAAGTACCATTTACTGCAGGCTCTCAAATAGAAAACTGAAAAGGTTTATTCGTGTGAGCAGGAATTGCAGGGACGGACAGATGTTAGAACAATAAAGGTAGGCACACGTAAGCCACTCTCCAGCCAGACAAGAAATCATTTTAATGACTCCTTACGTGTGGTAAGCATTAATCACTTCTATTTGGCACTAGAGACCAACTGAAATATTTTATATATAAGGCTTTTTTTCCCTGAGATTTTTAGCCTATTGGCTTTGAAATCATGGAGAACTGTCAGGTTTTAAAAGCTAGCAGGTCAGAAAATACATTCTTTCTATAGTTTTTATTTTGGTAGAGAAAAATGTACTGTAACCACTGAGAAGTATTTTGTTCACGAAGTGCACATAAAATGTATTATTGAATGGAAAATTCCTTATAATGAAAAAGTAGAAGGAGCACGCTTAGGAATACATGCCTGCTTTTGACAAGCTTCTGTCAGACAGTTCTGCTCAGCCATGAATGTGTTAGTCCACGGGACAGGCTCCACGGGAGATGTTAAACCACAGGTTTCTCAGCTCCTGAGTTCTGGATCTGTGCTTTCTTTTTAGTGTGAAAACTGCCACTGTTTATGAGTCCGTACCCCTCACACGTTTGTTCCCAGCAGAAAGGAAAGCCTAAAGACACACACTTCGCACCAAAGAAAGTTCACAGCTGGTCTCAGACTTGCCACACTTGTCCCTAGCAGGATTTGCCTGAGCGGTGGAAGTTAGGTGATAAAGCTAAAGTTAAAAGGAAGTTAAAATGATGCCTTGGGATTGCTTTGATGCCCAGCACAAGTCTGTACCTGTGGTTAGTGCCTCATACAAATCACGTAACCCAAAATGGAAGTTAGGTTATAAAAGGATGGTTTCAGCCTAGGTTGCAATTTGGAAATGGAGCTCACAGCTTGACACGGACACATCCCACTTGTCACAAGAATATCGCACCCTGAGATAGGATCTCATTTCATCAGCTTTGTTCTGTTGTGTCTGAACTTACCGGAGTTTCACATGAGGGCTGAAGTCACATTCAGCTGCAGCCGTCCTCAGTCTGAGCTGCAATTTACTGCAGAAGAGGAGTGCGCTACCCTCAACGACTGCATCGGCTTAATCAAGATCCACCTCAGAAGTGACCAAAACATCATACCTGGCTACTTCTCAAAGCAGTTTGAAAACCAATCCTGGGGCAGAGTGTGCCAATGCATCTGCTGCTACAGCCATTTTGTGCTTTTCCACTGAGTGGAACTTAAGACTTTGGCTTTGACCCCCTTATGCAGTCAAAATGACCTAGGACCTGCATAGCTAAAATACGCTTTTCCCGTTATACGTGCATGATCGGGATCAGAAGGCTTTGTAAGATGGAGTGGGCTGCTAAAAAGGTGTTTTGTTCTGATGCATGGCTTTGGGGACCACTTCTGATGACAAGAAATAAAAGTAGTTTTCCCCTCTCCAAGCATCAACAAGGCCAGCTTGCCCCTTATTGCTGTAGAAGGCCAGAAGTACAAAAGAGGGAGATCAGCAAGATCTTAAGGATGTCTTTAGCTGCTTCTAGGCTACAAGACATTTTATATTATTGGCCAAGGGAATTACTGTAGTTGCCTATTTTTATCACTCATTTTTAAACACGCAAAGAGCAAAACACTCCTTTCTAGGAGAACAGTGAATAAACCAAAATAAACAAATTACTGTGTGGTGTGAGCAAAGGTGATGGAAACAGGACACTTGTGGGTATTCTGCATGTCAAGACCTATTCTTTCATTTCAGTGACCAAAGATTTAGCTTTCAGTTTGTGCCTGTCTATCCCCTCAGCACCAATTGAAAAGATGTTCTCACCTCATGGTAATTGCAGGAAAATCAAATGCTTTCTGCTTTGAGCAAAGAGAAGAACCGAAAGAGGCAAACTACATGAGCTGGGGAGCACTCACAGGCTAGAGATGGCAACCAAAAGGAAACTTGCACTCAGTAAATAATCTGCCTTCCTAGTTAGGTGTTCGCCTGGCACGCAAAGCACGTCCCCTGCTCACTAGCCGGCTAACTTTGGAAAAGCAAAAGCCAAGTTCAGATGCCATGGATCATTAACTCTGAATTAGCACATGCTCACTCTAGATCAGTGGACAACCAGACAAGAATGTTATTACAAACTAACTACACTTCTAAAAGACATGGGGGTTTTGCCGGAATAGAGCAAGGAGCTCTGGGTGGCCCAACTTTAGACATTCCCAGAATGTGCAGAGCTGGGGAAACCTGTCTGGCCAGAAGCCCGAGGCTGGGGTCACCTGCAGGGAGTTGTGGTTGGTGTGATGCCAGCTACGTGCTTATTACAGGAATCAGAAGCGTTTCTCAGGCCATGTCTGTGTCTGAGTGTGCATGCACACTTTAGAAGACGATGGAGTAAAACTTAGAGGAAAGGGTGTTGTCACAAATCCTAAGTTTGTCCGGGTAGGTCTTTAGGCAAGGAGGTCAAAGAAATATTTTTGTCATACATTTTCGGGAATCAACAACGAGGTGCCCTAGCAGCAAGATTTGAGGCATATTAGCTGCTTAACCTGGTAATGCACTTTGCTAAGCTGTCTAGAATTATTAACAGTAACGTTCCCCATACACTTTTGCTTAGCCATGGGAGGAACAGTGATAAAGGACATCTGGCCTCTTGTAAGTTATACCACTGTTTAGCTGTTCTTAGTCCTGCTCTGCTTGATTTTCTTTTCACTCCCACCAATTTACCACAATAATAAAATGAAAAATAGGAAAAGAAACTAAATCTGGACTTCTCAGGAGGCTAGCCATTTGGGTATGGGCAGTTTTCCGATCATGTTAATGTCATTGAGATAATGAAAAAGCCGCATTCAAACTGCTGACATTCTTGGCCTATGCTGCATAAATATAGAGAAGATTTGAAGGCTTCTGGACAACGCAAATGGATTCATTTCAATATCTCCTATTCCACTTGAAGTCTACAAAAACCTCCTTAGAGAAAGATGCCAATGTGACAAATACATTCCAGACAGCTATTATACAGTATAGATGGACTAGGAATCATTCCAGTCCCAGAGTAAAGTACTGGATAGGAACACTGATGATGACTCAAAACCTCACCGGTTGTAACAATGTGCAATCATCAGAGGCTTGGACAAGCGGGGAGTCACTTGTGGGAGAAAAAACAGGGTTTCTATCAAACCATGACCTACATGCACAGACAAGCAGAGCAGAAACAAACATGTGATGAGGTGAGTTTGTTTACCTCTGTCTGGTAGGCATCATATAGGAATCCTATCCCACTTGAATAAAACTGGCATCTTTTGTTATACAAAGGTCTGGGTTCCTGTAAAGAGAAAAACAGCCAAACAAGTACTTAGTCTGGAGAAATTGTCCCATGTCCCCATGCCAGATGCTTACAGCTCTGTGGAGCTGAAGCCAACGCAGACACTGGGGTAAGCGGCTCACACCCCCCCGTGTTGGCTTTCCTTCCAGAATGGCTCTCCTCAGGGCTACATTTTCCTTCCTTGCTCTGCCACTAAGCTGTGTGAGTATCATTTATTTTGCTCTGTACCAGTCACCTCTTTTAAGAAGACATCACCCTTGGGATTTAACCACTTCCTTGCTTGATGTCAAACAGTACTGCTCTGTGAGAATGGTCCAGCCACTCTTGTTCCTGGTACAGTTTCTTACCTAGCACAAAGAATTATTTTGCTATTTGTCTTCAAGATATGGGACTTTCTTTTTAAAGGATTCCAACAATGTCCATAGTGAAAACAAAGTAAAATAGCTAGTGCTTTAAGCATTCCACTTCCTACACACACTTTAATCCCCAAAAGCAAAACAAAGAATAATGAAGAAATGAAGGCATAAAGGGGAGGTCATTTGCACTGTTTGTTTTTGCCTTATTTTCCATTTATGGTTATTGCAAAAGATGCATTCACTGCTCGTATTTCGTATTTTGCTTGCAACAGCTCCCACAAGCTGATATAAAGGAAGAACACAATGAAATACCATTGTCCAGATGGAAGATGTGTGTTTCCAAATTTGGCGAATTGTCATTTTGAAGGCTAGAGGGTACATAGCTCACTCCGTTTCAGGACTAGACCATATTTGCCTAGGGAGGATTTGATGACTGAAGAGTCCTTTGTGGCCAGATGTCTATCCCAAAGCAAAGTGTGGGAATGACTTACATTGGCAAAAAAATCTTTTTCAGCTTTCTGTCACTCATCCAGTCCTGATCTGTGCCTTCAAAAGCACTCAAGTGCTCCCCAATACGTCAGTCAGACCACTTCCAAGGGAGAAGATGGAAACCTACTATCTGCCATCCCCTCTTTTCGTGCTAACTTACAGGCAAAGGACTACTTAAGTTGTTAGCAGAAATCTGTGCTGATTAACTTTCACTGCATTTTAAAGCTTTAATGACCCATCCAGGAATAACCCAGAAATTGCAGAAGGATCTGCACCACTTAAGATCACTTCTGAATATTCTATGCTTGTCGGATAATGAAGTGTGAACTGTATAAATCTGCTGACCCAAAATACATAATCAGTTAAAATACAGAGCTAGGCAGGAATGAAAAATGAATAAAGCTCATCCACCAGCGTGTTTGCCTTTCTGATTACTCTGGCAAACCCAAGGAAGTTTGGACACCAACTCCCAAGGGTCAGGGAAAGGTTAGCTTCATGCACCCAAACCCAGTTATTTATATTACACAAGCGTAAGAAAAAATGCTTCAATAATTCTTTTTTCTCTAGAGGAAAAGCAAATACCACACAAACAGCATGCCATGTCTTGAACTAGGACAACATCCTTCTATAGGCCTGGGAAAGTATTTGCCTTTAGCCATGACTTCCAGGGACAGATCTGGTTGGGAGGACTAACAGGACTGTAGTTTCTCTGGTAGCACAGCAAGCATAGTATCAGCCAAAGGCTGCGCTGCCCTTCTTTCATAGAGTATCATACGCCAACCGTGATGAGTGATGCCACCACATCACTCGACGAGGCTGCGTCTGGCCCTGAATGCTGTGATCCTCCCCTCAGACACCTCTATATCTTGTCAAAGGCAGCGAGAGAGCTGTCTAATCTGCCTCCATCAAGTAGAGGAAGACTCTCACCTTAGCCCTGATCTCTTGGCTCACACAGCCTTCCTACCTTTATACCTCCTTCCTCTTAAAAAAGAAATTAGTCCTTTTATTGGTTTGGTCTTTGAGGGAGAAGATAAACATGCTTTCCATCCAAGTGTGCCTGTGACTGGAAGCAGCGCTGTTCCCTGGCGAGAGAGGTGATCGATTAATCCATACCAGCGACTATGGCTTCACGCTGCCGCGCAGCACAAAGGTCAGAGCTGTGACGTGGAAGCGACCACTGTGAATACAGTTCATACATTTGCATGCACAATCATGGCAAACAAGTACTTTCCTTCATGCACCTAATTCTGAAAAGCAAGCCTGCTGCGCTAGTAAAGCCAGCTTTCTGATTCAGTCTGTTCTTCTAAATGGATTCATATGTGCAATCAGTCTGGCAACCCCACATCAAAATAAATGAGCGATGATCGAGTGTATAAAAATAACAAAGATTAGGTAACGTTGACTTTATCCAGACACCCACAGAACTCAACACCAAAAGTAGGCAACTTTTAAGGAGACGTACGCTGGGGATGCCGAAAGGCTGCATCGGTAAAAGCTTTCATTTGAATTAGATTTTCAGGCCACAGAGGTGCTCTGGTCTGTCCGTCTGTCTGTCTACTAAGGCTTTTATATGAATAAGGCACCACACAGACATTAAAAAGTGTTTAAAAATTATCCAACAGTATGTCACACTACATTAGCACCCACTGGATTTTACAGGTCTCTTTAATAACAAAGGCAGCTGAGACATACTTCAAAGCTATAAAAATATTCCTGACAGACTGCTCATAAAATACCTTGTATTTTCATAGTGCTCACTGCAGACTGTGCATGAATACAGGATATCTACCAGTCCCTGACTCTACTTCGTTCTACTGCTTACACCTAGACTGGTAGAGACTGAGCTACTTTTACATGCTATATATGTAAGTATATATATATATATTTCATCCAGTAACAGTTCCTTAAAAGTATATAGCAACAATATTCTGTTTAACTAATTGGATATCCTTTGATACCAGGAACTTCCTCAGCTTCCACTGTTATTGGAACAGAGCTATGCAATACCTCCCGCTAATGTGTAATATATTAATACGTAATAAATAATGCATTCCCTTTCTCTCCTTCTTTGAGTAACTCTCTCTAACTGGAAATGGGCAGGTGGGAAAGATCTGTTGGTCAGAGCTCTGCTGGTATAGGCAGAGGACAGAGACCAGTAGGCGGGCAAAAAGAGGAAGAATTCTGTATAAAAATGTAATTGCATGCTTGGGTTTATTTACTGATGTAAAGGCAAAATGGATGGGTTTTATTCAGTCCTGAGCACTGGAAAAGATGTTTTCTTAGCTAATTATGTATGAGTGTGTTTGTGTATAATGGGCAGATACAGTCAGATTGCCATCAGTCTAAGTTTAGAAAATTTTCAGAGGTGTCAAAAAAAAAAATCTGGACGCTCAGCAATTCCCTTTAATTTCAGGGAAATCAGAACGGCTTAGCCTTGAACCCTACAGAGCAAACTGTAGCTCTCCCTGTTCTTGCACAGTTTTTGTTTCCACATTTTTTTTTGCATGTGTGTAAGAACCTGGGAGCGATGAACAGACAGCTCAGAGGGCAGGCTTGATGCCAAAGAAGCGGAGATTTGGTCTAAATATAGAGGGGTTCGGTTTGGTTGGTTGCTTTCTCTTAAGACCATACAATAAAAACCCCCACATTCTCTTTGATGGTGGGAGCATTGCAATACATTGGTATTTGGTTAAGGAAAGTATTCTTTGAACAATATCTTTGGTGGATTTAATATCATGTCTGTGGGCAAGAAGTTGTATGGCTCTTAACTGAGGTATGGAAAGTAGATTTTTCTATTCCAGTTTTAGTTTCCTTGGAGAACACATATATTTCGGATAACATAGGGAAAATTCCTTCTCCCTTACGTATAAGTCCACTTTTTGAAAACTGAGGTATAGGATGAACTGTATTGACTGAAATTCATGCCATAGTTCACAGATACAAAACATGGCTAATAATTTATTGAAATAATTATATAGTGAGGGCTATTTTTTTCCAATTATAGTATTTATTTAGTCTTAGCTTCCATGGCTGCATCGATAGACATGTAGATTAACCAGTGCCAGGGAACATTCCCAGGCCTGAAACTCCATCATCTAGCCCATTAAATTGTTAGAACTGTGCCTGTGATGGCTTTGGCCTGGGCAAACTATCACTCTTCCAAAACCATTTCTGGATATGGCTGGGAAATTAGCGTGGGCCAAGAACCATTCCCAGTAAGTAATTTGGACATTGCCATGCTGCCTGTGACGCTAGGAGACTTTAAGAGTAAGGACGTGGGCTTCACCATGCCAGTTGGCCTGGGGACCACAGAATGGTCCTGGGCACGTGTAAAAGACGAATATAGATAAAACTGAGGAGTCCAAAACCAGATTAATGTTTTTAGTGGCTCATTAGCTTGAAGTTTCTAATTTTCTGTTTTCTTCCTACAGTATTTTTGTAGGTCCTTTTCATCTACAGCATAGCTAGCAATGAATAGGAGAGGGACCTGCCAAGATTTTTCAAGTTTAATCCTAAAATCAAACCAAAACACAACCCTTCAGTGCCAGCTCAGCCTTGTGCCAACAGCTGGGTGTTCTGGAGATTATCACTCCCTTCGAGATCAGGCGCTCTGCTGACTTTCTGAAAGCAGGCATGCAAATACCAACAAATAGCTGTTATTAGCAACTAGCTTTTATGCTTTTCTGAAGGGCTAGATGGAGCACAGGTATCTGTGCCTGCCTCACACTGACTGTCCGAGAGCACATGGGAGCGTACAGACCCGAGAGCTTTCAGACCAAAGACAGAAGCATCTCAGGAAAGAAGGTGCCAACACATTAGGAGTCTGGGAAAGGCGGCAGACCGGCTGTCTGTCTGGGGACCTGAGCTAGAGTTGATTGGATCCCACCCTGGACAAATAACGAGAGCAAATGCTGCAGATCTTCTGTCATTCCTGTCTCTCTCCGACCAAGAGCTGTTTCTCAGTCTTTTTCAACAACATTCTCAATGAGATGGGTGTCTCCTGAGGAAGACCGCTGCTAGGAGATCCCAAGGATTCACAGGAGTGATTAAGACAAACACCTTTGTGTTTTCACTCGTAAGCAAAAAAAAAATTGTGTGTTTTCAAAATGTTATGAACAGCTTCCATATTGGCTGTGACAAGATGGGTATTGAGGAACTTGTGAGTCTACGGTACAGGTCGGTATCCTCAATCCTGCGGTGAGGGGGTATCGGCTCTAAGAAACAAAACATCTTACACTTCTGTTCGCTCCCCAGCCTTGCAACTCCCACATCAAGCACATGATCATACCTTCCAGAATCAGAAACAAGGGTGGGTTTTTTTGACAATTGTTTTGGGCTTTTACTCATTGGCAGCTAAACATGCAATTCAGTTTTCAGCTGGCAATTTTTGGAGCAGAAGAGGCTTTCAGAAAGCAATTTATCTTGTATAATTTCACTATTTTAAGAAAAGAGCAGAAATAATAACGCCCCTTGAACTCTCCGATTCCAGATTTCCAAATATTGAACCCACATCAACTGATGGAAAAGAAAATAAACTAATTACAATAACCACTCCAAACTGGCTAGTTTCTTACAGACTCATCTTCTCTTGTGCTTGATAAAGAATCTTTAACCTCCTGGTAGACCAACAGAACGCCTTACCCATAATTCATGAGATGTTAAATTTTTGTACACATAGTTTACAGATACTTATTAAGATACTACTCCTCATATGCCTCATGGAAATTTATTTCTGTAAGTAATGGCAGTATTTTCATAACCTTTGCATTTCAGAGAGCAGCTAGGGAGCGAGGGGTCACTGCTCAGCTGCAGGAGCCTCGGAGCAGGACGGAGCACGTGCTCCCGGAGAAAAAGGTGCCTCCTTGGACAGGCCAGTGCCTGGGGCTGCCCACCATCACCACCGGGCTCAGTGGGCTTCTCTTCTCTCCCTTCAACCTCAGGGGCTGCTCTTATGGGAGTGCCAGGCATCAGCTCCTGGCCTTTGCTGCACTGGGTTGAGCAGATGTGCTCCTCCAGTCGGTGCCAGGGACGCTAAAGGGGCTGGTACTTGAACCAGCCACTGCATCTCCACCTCTCTCATTCACTAACAAACTCAAAACACCTAATAAATTGGCTGTAAGCGTTTGGCTGACAGCAATCTGGAATGCTGTGGTTGCTACAAACCTCCAGGTTTCAAAAAACGACGACCCTGAAAGCAAGTCCAGATGCTAGAAAATAAAGTCCTGAGTGCTACGGAGAGATGCCTGAAAGGCAGGAACTGTAAAAAAAAATCTGAATCTTACTTGAAATTAAGGAAGTTGGGAAAATACAGTTATGGGAAGAAAATGAACTGTACTGGTGGACTTCGCAGTAGAAACTTTATGGTTGGACTTGATGATCTTAAAGGTCTTTTCCAACCTAAATGATTCTATGATTCTGTGATAATTCCTTTCTGCTTCAGATTTTGACCACGCATCAAGAGAGTTTTTTCTAGAGTTATTAACCGCTTTTATCTCATTGCCACCAAGCTTATCATCAGCTTTTGAATTCAAATGTCAGTTTAGTTTTACTTCATCAAGTGAACCTCCAAGTCTTTCCATTTCTGCATGTCATTAATTTTCCTCCCCTTTGATACTAAATGTTTGTTTCCTACTTTTTCTTCTGTGTTTTGTCCTCTTGAGAGCATCACCTTGACTAACAACATAGAAAGTCCAGGGCTGTCAGGGAGTGCACAGTGAATGCTGCTTGGGATTTGGAAAGGTGAGTGCTAAAATAATAATAATAAAAAGAGTAAGCCATTTCTGGACTCCCACAGCCCTACGTCTGTGCAGCAGCCTAGCCCTGAGGTTATGTTACTGCCAAGGGCTGTGATGGACCAGACCACTAGGAACAGAACGTCTTCAATTTTTTTGCCTTTTTTCTAGATTCAGCTGACAATTACCAAACTACATTAAGAAACTATAAGCCCTAGAATTAGGTTTTCACATGTTCCTTTGACCTAAGCTGCAGACAGGGCTAGTGTGTGTGGATTCAGCTTCTACATGTATTGCCCCTGCCTTAAAAGTCAAGGGTTCCCAAATGTACAGGTGAACAAACGCTTCAAAGTGACGTAGAGCGAGACAGAGAGACGGGACGCTTCTGTCCGTGCCATACTCCTAGTGTAACTACAACACATTAGTGATCCCCTGGTGCAAACAATACATTCCTAGTTTTATTTAAATACTCAGGAGGCGGTCGCGGTCGTATTTATTTACATGCTTTGGGTGAGGCCATGCCATGAGAGCAATGCTGAGTTTCACTCTAGACTACAGTCAGCACTTACCCTTTCTCGTGCTTCTCTATCTGCCCTGCGTGAACTGAAGAGCTAATCTTCTTCCAGAAATGCTGGGCTCCAGCCTAGGGACCCTGCCTGTCTCCTCTGCTATGCTGAAATGACCCAACTCCAGTGCTGAAAGCAGGAAAAGCCGCTGGTGTGACTTAAACACTTCTTTACTCTCACAAATCAGACTTACCTCACACTGTGCTCTCCAGGGGCTCTTTTGAGGATTTCTATTTGATTTGAAAAACTAGATCCTACAGAATCCTCTTCTTTTAGTGCTTGGGAGCAGTAGATATTAATCTCAGGTCTTTCAAATCAGTAAGTACCCCGAGTACCTGTATAGTGTCATGGCTGAAAAACACACATACGTGGATCTGTCTCACTCTGTATTTCCTCACTGATTTTTCTTCTATTGAAAAGACTTTGTAGTGGTCGCCTCAGTCTCACTCTCCTTTATTGGGGCAGATCTGTGAGCTGGTAGCACTGCTACAGTCAAATGAAAAGCCTCCAGATGCTGGAGCTGCCCCATTGCCAGATGATGTGCACAGACAGGTCTATTCCTGCTATGGACAGACAGGTCTGTTCTTAGATTGAGGTTAAATCCTCTTAAAACAGTTTCTTTTTTCTTTCATTAACTTTTGGTCACCCTCTCCCTGGCCTGGAGGCAGGAGGAGAGGCCCATCAGCCTGCACCAGCATACGCAGTGCAGTGGGACAAGGAGAAGAAAGGGGAGCTGCCTCCCCTGCACATCCCCACGGAGGTTCCTGCAGCTGATGCAGGCGAAGGTGGTGGCACGAAGAACAGAGATGCGTGCAGAGCTGCTGAGTGACCCCGTGCCTCTCTGCCCAGGGGCTGCCCTGCTGCAAACCAGTACGTCACCAGTTGCTCTGGCCGTACTGGGGAGTTGGGGCCACACAAGGCTCCAGCGAGGAAGCCTACTCCTGCCTCAGTGCCCCAGACCTCTGACAAATCCAAGCCTGGCACTGGAACATGACTGCTCTTCTTTAGTCAAGTTTTGCTAGCTCATGTCTCTCCGGATGAGGCTGTAGACCTTCCCATAATACCTGCAACAGCTACTTTGCGTAGTTAAAAACTTAGATTT
This sequence comes from Cariama cristata, assembly GCF_000690535.1. Classification (NCBI taxonomy): domain Eukaryota; kingdom Metazoa; phylum Chordata; class Aves; order Cariamiformes; family Cariamidae; genus Cariama; species Cariama cristata. The sequence continues at coordinate 71,686 of NW_009612248.1, forward strand.
ACCATTGGCTTTTATACAAGTTTCTAATGATGCAATTAGCTGATATTATTCAAGGCTGTAATTTTAGTTATTGCTTGATGCACTTAGATATTTAATTGCTTATTATAGTTGATTACTTACATTGATTACATTACCTTGATTATAGGGTTTGTTATATGAACTGATTGCTCTGTCTTGATTATAATGATGTTGTGCCATGTGAGTAATTAACTCTTCCACAGGAATGCAAGAACTGTTTATTCTCTTTCTGATAATGTAACTCAAATACACGAAATAACAACCCATCTCCTTCCTTTTGCCTTAATGCTATCAGAATATGCAAGAAATATCTTAAATCTCTAAGTATACTTCTGCAAGAAATGTCATTTTGCAAGGCACTAACCTTTACACGTCTGAAATACTGAATATCCTGCTGACTGAAAGGTAGGGGGTTTACATTTATAATGCTGTTTTGGACTTATTTTACATTAAAGAGAAGGAAAAGAGGCTGCATTAAATGTACCTAGTTGAGAAGTATATATACTGAATAGCTACACATACAAATAAAATGTTGGAGGCTTAACTGATGTTGCAGTGTTGATTTTAATTTTCAGGGCAGGCACACCACTGACGGGCACCACTAAATATCCCCATTATAATCTAAGTAATGTATTAACAACTTCATGTGTGAAATTTTTATGTCAGGTATCGAGCAGAAAACGCACAGAAAGTAGGTGTTTACGCCCAGCAATTTGCCATCAAAGCCCTCCATCATCCCTGCAAAGGGAAGACCCACACTCACACCCAGCACAGCACACCAGAGGCCAGGCTGACAGCGCTCGTCCAAATGGAAGGGACTGCAGGACTAGGACCCAAAATATAAGAGAGTAAAAAGTCCACGAGAGAAGCCCCAGGAGGAATGGAAAGACATGAGTTACAAAATTAAGATGGTCTAAACAATTGGTGAAATGATTCATGTACACCCTGATCGCTCAGGTACAATAAGCTCTTCCCCATCTCCACTGGCTTGTCATTTTGAAGCTCACATGCATTTCAGAGATGTTCCAATACATGGTGTTCAGTGCTCCAGAGGCAAAAAAGCCCCTGGGAATACTGCTGGCTGGGAGCGTGGGGAGAACTGCACTGAGGCACACACACAAGGAAATTCTAGGTGGGTTCGGTAAAGAAAAAAAATTTAACTATGATATCTTAAAAACTTACTTTTTCAAACTTGGAATTTCTCATCAAAGACTAAATAAATACTTTACAAGTGTGAACATTCCTAATCTATCAATGCTGGTACAACACATATTATAATAAGCTCTTAATAGTGCCATAAATAATCATCAATCAAAACCTGATTGAATATCTCGGCACATACTTTTCATGGACATTATCCGCAACTGAATAATCATCCACCCACAGAGAGAGAAATTCCTGCTACATGATATTATTATTCATATTAATCATGGTTTCTTCTTAAAGACGAAACAAATAAAACCTGCCGCTTTTTGAAACCTTTCGCTAGGGCAAAATGCAGCATACTTAAATACCCGAAACTTTTACTCTGGTAGAATTTAAGGACTTTTACTTGCTTTGTTGATTCAGATCCATGTGAATAAACAGCACCTTTTCCTTTTTTTACTGCACTAGTACCCGCACGGGGCAACTCAAAGCACTGTTTTTCCTTTGACAAATGATGGTAAAAAATGCCAAGTATTTTTGCTGGAGTTTGAAGTCTGCAGGTGGTTGCTCCCTCTCCACTCTATGTATCTGTGTAGCAGCTTTGAATTTTTTTTTCATAGAACAGAAACATCTGTTGATAATCTAGAAACATTTCTGAGAATAGGAAACAGTGAAGGAAATTATCTTCTGCTGGCAGCACATCAGAGGGAAGTAGATCATGCTTTTCAGAGCAGACTGCAAGCCCTTTGCCTCAGTCACTCACCTTTCTTAGGATTAAACTGAAATTAACTTGCTTTTTATGCTTTGCATAAATTCCATCATGGCTAGTGCTTTGTAAAGTAAGGGTAAAGAGAGAAGTAGACAGTCAATCTCTCCTGATCCAAGCTGCTATTCTGCATTGCTAAATAAATTTCCCCAGAACTGAGTTTTATAGGAGCCACGCAGATGCAGAAGACTATAATCTACGGAAACAGATGCAGATCATAGAAGACTATGTACAAATGCAGAACACTATAATCTATGGAAACTAGAATACCAGTGTCATTTTAAACATGCGTCAAATCCTGCTCACCTTCTCACCTCTCATGTTATTCTCACACTAATAATATGGTATTATCGCATACATGTAGAATTTCCCTCTGTATCTCTGGAGTTGATTTACAATGTACTCAGTGGAGTTCACACCTATCTAACTACACTGGAAGCAAAGCTAAAAGAAAATGATTTAACTTTCAGAGCCAAAGAAACTGGAAGTGCCAGATTTGCTATTACCCCCATGCACCAAAAATTCTGCCCTGCTGCGCACTGACCCTGTGCTCTCTGCGAGACAGGAGCAGGTAATTAAAAGGCAGTGGCATTTCACCATTAGCTTTCATAGACTCAAATGTGTGGGTCTTCCCTTAATGTTTTCTCAGAGTGCAAACTCCTAATTTAAAATGAAAGAGTAGTCTTCCTCCCTATTGCATGCAATTGCAGTAAGACATCCCTTACTGCATCTTCAAGGAATTTTTCCCTCAAAGCGGCATTACTGCAGCTTGAATGACCAAAATAATGACATTAATGAGGGATCTCAATGCGGGCTGTTAGATCTCAACGAGGAAGCCAATGGACCACTGTTTGCATCACAGGGCTAGGGGAAGATGGACCAAACCTTGGTTTTGCCAGCAGTGCAGGCTTTTGTCCTACACAGTGGTGCAGATGAAGAGCAGGGATGGCCTGAGACAGCCTCATCTCTGCCCGGTTCTGGGGCTGCAGAACAGCATGAGGAGACCATGTGGTAGATGTAGAGAGATGCTGCTGGGAAACGAACCGGGAATCTCTCTTTTTCCTTCCCATCCAATTGCTCTTTGGCATCCAAACACAATGTCTGTGCTGCCTAATGGTTTAGACATTTCTGTTTGGTTGGTCTAATACCAGCCCTTTTCCCTCAGGAAAACAAGTCACACCAGGGAAGAAAAAAAGGGATTTTAAAGAATTTGCGATTTGGCTAAACCTGAAAGGAATTTCAGTGAAAGAAAAGAAAGAGGAGCTGTGTAACCCGGGGGCTTTCTCCCTGCTAATGTGAGAGCCTCTGCAAACTGGAGGGGGGTCTTAAGAGGTTCTCCAAAACCAGGGTTGCCATTATTTTTATTACTGGAAAACGTCTGACAACCAAACTAAAGCACCTGCCGGCTCCTCTATAATGTCAATATGTTCAGGCTGTATGCATAATACTTATCCGTTTGGAAACAGAGGAATATCAGACTGCAGATTCATGGGGACAAATACCCTGAAGCCCTCCTGTCTCTGCATTCGAGCCCAGAAAATATTAGCGAGATGACAGTTTTGCTGACATACATATTCATATTTGCATCCAGTATATTCATCATTGAGTTGTCTTCTATGTTATCCAATATCTGAGGAACAGTGGTTTTAGCAGAGGTATTTCAGTTATGTTCGTGTTAAACATTGTATTTCCTTTGCAGATTTGAAGACCAGCAAACCTGGATCACAAATCTTGATAAATGGTTTTAACTGGTTTTAATCTGTGAACTCCTAAACATTTTCAAGCAGGGAACAGGTCCTGGCACCACACAGAGAGATCTGCTGACAAGAGGCAACTATCATGTTATATTACAACACAATATAAATATTATGTTATATTTAACATTAACTATGTTAAGTATAATTATGTTAAGAATATTTATATGGTATTCTATGACCATAAAAATAGTTCACAGGACCCTTCTTTGAAGACTTTGCTCTAGAACAACCTTCTGAATAACAGAGGCTAAATAGTTTCACCCCAAGACACCTGCATCAAGTTCATAACTTCTGGATAAGCTTCATACGATCATGTGAAAAGAAGCTTGGGATTTAAACATTTCAGCGATGGAGAACCATCCAAACCCTTGACAAAGCTGTTCCTGTAATTCATTACTGTCAAAACTGCATCTGCTTCATGGTTTGAATCTGTTTAGCATTGACCTCAACCCACTGCACGCACTTGTGCTTTTGTGTGAGAGACTAAGCCCACTGTTATCAGAAAACCTTTGGTTATGTAGATACCTTAAAGAGGCCAAGATCAATTCACCTCTCAACCTTTTCTTTGACAAACAAAATAAATCAAACTTCTGAGTACTGCTCCTAAAAGATGCCACTCCAAATTTCAGATTTTTCTTCTCTGAACTACTTCCAAGTTGATAATGTCCTTTGCAAAGCACAAAGAAACACCAGAGCTGGAGTCAGTAACCTACCAATGGTCCCACAGGCTACACCTATACCGCCAAATAAAAGCCAGATACCAATCTCCGGTCCTGAGGCCACAAGGTCCCATCCACACCCCTCACATCCACACAGCTTAGCGTTATCCCTCTGGTTCAGATTTATTTTCAGGAGTGGTCTGAAACTGAGCTGAAGTGGCAGCTAACCATTAGACAGGGGTCTGATGCTTGAGTTTATTTAGTAACAGCAGAGTACACATGGCATGGCCACTAATACCTTACAAAATACCTGTCACTATAGGTAACTCAGCTTTGTCTTGCTAGTAGACGCTACTGTTCAGTAATTCATGGGTTATATTAGCTCAATTAGCCACAGTATTTCCCTGAAAGATTACCATACACTCAGATTTTTCACCTCATTAATGTTTCATCCCTCCTTAGACTTGCTGCTTTCCAAAACACAGCGGATCCATCCTAGACCTAGGATATCTTTTTCCTCTACTCTGCTCCTTATGCATCAGCTAAAAATACTAGCATGGCAAAAAGGCACCAAAAAACCCCTTCCTTGGCCCAGGAAGGTTCTTCTGGCAAAACCACAATAACTTACAACAGCACCAATGTAACTGCGGTTCCTGCCGGGGAGATCTTCACCTGACAGGTGGGGATTTTGACTGAGCGTGTGCCAGAGCAGACAGCAACGCAGAGCTTCCAGGCTTCTACATCTGTCGATACCGGTAACTCATTCCAGGGCTCTCAGTGAGGATGGAGACCTGTCCGACACGAGGAGCTCTTCTACCATCTGGATTGTCATGTTCAAAGAATAGTGTTCGTCCTTCGATTTAAAGTATACTCAACTGCATTTGGAGGGATGAACATAACTGTCATGCAAATGTGGTGAGCTTGCAGTACAAAAGAGAAATCTTGGCAGACCGGCTTAAGCTGGTTGCAAGAGTCCTCGTTTGCTCCAACCCTTAAATTAAGTTCATAAAAAAGAATTAATCCCCCCCTGTAATTAACTGATACTGTAGGAATGCAGTCTGTGCTTCCCATCTCTGTGTCAGATGCAAGGTCTAATACTAGTATTAATACTGTGGGATAGTTGACCATTAGCTTCAAAATGCACTGCTTGCAAACTTAAGCATTTTGTATTTAAGAAGTTCATCAATAAAACATTTTTTGCCTCAGTGGACCATCAATATAAAAATCACTACTGAAGTAGTGCTAGTTTTCAGTTATAAATGTTTAGTGCTCACTCAGCCAAAAAAACCCAACAACAAACCCCTTTATGGTATATGCTATGCCATGCTATTATATTAATGAGTCATACAGGATGGAAATGGAATTAAAAGTAATTAGCTGTAATGTTGTCTCATGTAGCAGCATGGAGAAAGTAAAATGCATTTAGTGTTCTTTTCCAGAGAAGCTAGTTAACCTAATTGCAATGAGAAATTACTTATTCTTTGAGTTGTGTTTTCTACCACCAGTCGTCAAGGCAACAACTTCACTGGACATGGAATACAGCTATTTGGTTTTTTCTTCAAAGGAAAGGCCAACAGGCTTGCTCAGAACATTATCAAATGGCTTTTTAGAAGATCTGGCCTGAAGTGTGCAAGGCTCTGCGGTGCGACGGTAAGCTGGGTTACCTGCCATGGGCTTACGATGTCACCCTGTAGTAAAATGCAGCGGTCGTCAGCAAAGCTGCTGGGCACCCCTCCTGCAATTCTTGACTGGGGGTCTGTAATCTGCACAAGAAGCTTCAAAGATGGGAAGAGGATCGGCATTCTCGGCCACCACATGTGCAACCACCACACGGTGCCATCAGTTCTTGAGCACACACATGCACCACCTGCCTCTTCTGTCCAAGGCCTGGGGCGGCAGCAGGGAACCGGCAGCGTGCTGCTGGGTGGGCGTCCCTCCTGGGGTCCTGCGCTTACAGCACAACTCATCAGATCCTCACAGCATTTCCGACTGTACTTCTCTGACTAACTACCGTCCCGAGCAGAGGCCTCATAACGTTTGATTGTTTCTGTCTCCATTGGATTCTCTGCTTCTAATTTGGCTTTAATCTGAGCCAAGCGAACTGCAGCCCCAAGACCTGGTCCTGCCTTCCCTCCAGCCCCCAGCTACCCCTGCCCACCGCCCGCCCTGGGCTGGCACCGACAGTCGTCTGTCTGTCTGCCTGCCTGAGAGAAGCTGGATGGGGCAGTCCCGCTGGGAGCCCGCTTGGCCGGGGCTGGGAAAGCACCCGGGGGCAGTTTTCCCTTCCGTCTGCCCTTGGCACGCTCCCACGCCTCAGTACGAGAGGTGAGGCAGAATCATGAAACCAAGGGAAGGAGGGTGTCAATTTTTGACAGCCACCCTTATTTAAAATCCCACAATTATTTTTTTTTTACTGCAGACAGCTGACCTTTACTCTGTCAGCCGTAAACCACTGAAAGCCCTGATGTTTGCTGGGGCTGATCAACCTCAGAGTGCCAATGCAGCTTCCCTGTTCTCCTCAGGAGCTTCTCTCCTTGGGAGGGAAGCCAGAACACCAAGTGGCCATGGTGATGCTGCAGCTTCTCAGCCTAAAGGCATAAAATACTACATAACTAAGAGTATTTTACGCATGGTTTCTGTGAGAGAAAAGCAGCACTCAACTCCCTGATCTGGTTTTTGTAGCACAGAAAGGTACAATGCAAACCAGCCCTCATCTAAATCCTTTGGACAAGCTGAAGGAACCAGACCCCACACCCACTCGTGTAATTTTTTGCTGGGGTTGGCTGGGACTGCAGATTTATAAAGTAGTTATTTGCTCACCGGGTGGGGGCTGCCATCTTGACACTCCTTCGTACAGCAGCTTCTGAGCTCTGCCAACCAGAGCTCAACTTGCATCAGCATCCCCCAGAGGAAGGACTCCAGTTCCCCACTGCCGTGTCTCTATGCCTCCCAGAAGGTGAGTTTACATAATGCCCGTCTTACTAAACAGTACTTCGAGTTAACATACATAAAGAGAAGACAAATACCTCAAGCTTTGTTTCTAAACTCACAAATCTATAGGCAATTACCCGGCTGATACACTTCAGCACTCCACAAGCCGCACTTAAACCATGTGGGTGAAGATCCCATGCTAGGGGTAAGTGTTTTAGTGTCCTCCGGTTCAGCTACAGGTTCATTTCAGGGCTTGGTGCCTGATGATATGTTCTATTTTAATTAATTCCTTAAGCCACTGCTATCAAGAGGAAGAAACTGGATCAACTGAAAATGAAATTAAATCAGGGTGACACAGAAGTGGCTTTGCAGAAGAGGAGAGGAATCCAAGGGACAACTTAACCCTGCCTGGCTTGATGTGCATTTTAGATCTCACGATGGACAAACAACTCTGCCTCTCCACAGCACCCTCCTTTTCCTTATATACATATCCCTCTAACATCTACATGAGTTTTGATAACTTCAGTCATCAGTGTAAAGCTGGCACATAGACATAAAGTCAGAAAGAGTGCAAAATGGGAGCCCAGGATTGGAGCCTGACCCTCTTTCTGTTCTAGTTCTCGCACATCCGAAGTGTTGAGAACAGTTTGTGAGAATCTGCGATTGTAAATCAGAATCTAACGCGTTGTCTCTGCTTTTAGGCAGGATGGGATTCAAATCTTTGCTTGAAGTGAGCGATGTCATGCCTAAGGCACCAAGAAGTCTCTCCTCTCTCTATATGCAGTCACATTAAAACGCTTCAGTTAGACAACATCACTTATCATGTGTATATACAATATATGATTTCCAAGCCACTGCAACACATTTTTATCCCAGAGGTGCGACAGTTGGGATCTCGTCTCCTTCAGAATAATTACTGTTTACAGAATTATCCTACATCACGAAAAACCTACAGACAGTCTCTTATTCCTCCACCCTTTCACTACTATGACCCAAGGCAGCCTGTAGCAAAAATAAGATCTCTGTAAACAAAGCAACCATTGGAGTTTGTGCTTTCTAGTGAAGACGAGCAAACCCCTCCGATCTTGGGCAGGATAATCTTACGGATAAATGGGTATTTTCTTTTCTCAGGACCAGTTTTCCCAACATTTCACATTCCACCACTTTCTCAGTTTCTTGTTTGTGGACACTTAAGAAAAACTCTTGAAGGATTAGGGTCTATCTCTATGAAAGCAGAGGTCTGAACTTGCAAAACAGCAGAGCAAGATGCTCTTCTCCTCAGGCTCTTCTGACACGATTTCCCTTAGCACAGTCCATTTCAGGTTTCAGTTCCTAACACAGTACCTTCTCACAGTGTTGTCTCAAATTGCTAGTAATGAAGTAAGCCATGTTGTTGGCTACCTGTAAAAGCTAACCAGAAGCACATCTGATTATTCTGCCAATTTGTCACTTCACCATTCACAATCAGAAGTTGTAAGCAGCTTACAACCTTTTGAAGGGTCACCAACCATTACACTATCCAAGCACTCGTTCAAAGATGTGTCCATTCAACCCACCCAGAAAAGCAACGTGGAGACTGCTTTTAGGAGGTCCCTGAAATACTGACCATTTCAGAGGACCATCTTGGAAGCACTTCTAAGATACTTTAGTTACACAGCCCTTGGCCGAGCATTTCACTGCACCTTACAGCTCTCCACGGCAGAGGAACCCAGTCCCAAGCACAGGGGGACAGGACAGCACGTAGGTACAGCTGTCCCGATCTGTAGATTTATGCTTTCCCTTCATTGCGCCACATAAAATCAGACTCTTTTAAACATCACTTCCTTTTAAAGCCAGTTCATGCCTGACCATAAACTGCATTCGAACAGAACTTTAGCTAAGAAGACTTAGCAGTAATTAATGATTAGGTACATAAGGGTCATTATCAAAGTCTTAGGCTTCATAGACACAGAAAATTCAGCCCAGTTCATGCTTAAAAGAAACCCAAAAATGGTAATGAAATGGCAATTAATAGAACAGCCAAACCTTTTTATTCTTTTCTGTTGATGATAGAAATTTAGAAGAGAAATCCAGTGCATCTTTAAAAATAGCTGAACCTGAATCTAAAGTATTTGACTGTATTCTTAGTTTTTGTATAGCATCAATGTAAAATGCTGCATCTGAGCTGGAATAACTCCAGGCAACAGTTCAAGTTGACTCGGTAGCAGCTTGGCAAAGAAAAAAAACCAGATATGTTTGTGGACAAGATGAACATATGTTAGCAGGGTGCTTTTGCAAAAGTGATGGCCAGCTGCGTACTGGGCTGCATTAGCAAACCATCACCAGTAGGCTGGAGGAAGGGAATATTCCTCTTTGCTGAACACTCATGAGGCCACATCTCAGTATGATGTCCAATTTTAATCCCTCTCCAATTCTATCTTCTCGTGGTCTCACTGGTATTATCCCAAGCTCTTCAGCTCTGCTTTTTCTTTTTGGTGGATCCCCTTTAATAAATCTGTCTGGATGTGGTCTGTGAATTCCACTCAACAAGATCAAAAAGCAGTTCTTATAGTCAAGCAGAAAGGACTGCCCCTTCCTGAGCCCCTGGTTTCTCCTAGAGCTTTCAGGCGTGTCCAAGTCTCTTTTTAATCCCATACTTCAGGAAAACAGAACTGGCCATGTGACAGTACCGACGTTCCATGACTCCCAGCTGAGCATGTGAAAAGATGATACAAAGCACTTGCCTCCACAGCTTAAAATATCTGCCCACGCTTTTGCTACCTGTCGTCTTCCCATCCTTCTCAGGAAGCTCTTGCAGGCAATTTCCTCACTTCATAACTGCATTTCTGCTGCTGGTTATTTTAGGTTCTGCCTGAGGGATAACTGCAAAGCCAAGGATCATGTGGCAATGGCCAAGGCTTGCAGCCACGGAGAGGAGGGGAGGAGGTGCTGCAGAGGGTGGGTCGGTGAGGTGGGACAGGGGGTCTCCCCGTGTGGGGAGCGGAGGCTGTCGAAAGACCTCCATCAGCTCAGTTGTGCAACAGCTACTCTCATCTGCTAAATAAAAAAAGTCTCAAGTAAACATGAATGCAGACAATGGATTTCTGTGTTCACCACCATATTCTTCTGAAATAACATCACTGCACATTAATTCCAGCTTCGATTTGTTTCATTTGATTCTGGCTGCTCTTTTTTTTTTTTCTTTTAAGGTGAAAAGTGCAGCTGAAGGGACCAATGGCAAAATTAACTTTGCACAGTAAATTACATCTGCATTACTTTTTAAACAAGCTACCGCAATTTTAAATCAAGCTACTTTTCCTTCAGTGTTCTTAACTTCTTAAGTGCTATGCTCCAGAGCTTTCTATTAAGCAAAGTGTTTTAAAATGAGTCTTAAATAATTTAAATATCTCTTGTCTGAAATACATCCCTTTCCTGGAAGAATTTTTGTCAATTTTATGCTTTCTTGGGAAGAAAACAAAACAGAGAAAGTATTTTATTATTCTATCCACAGTTTTACAAGAGCAGGAGAAAATGTGCAACAGTAATAGTCTCCATTCCACAGCAGGCACACACTAAGAAAAATCTATAAGAACGTGATTTGTCTTCTTCACATCCCTGCCAACACGAATGAAGTTAAAAATAAAATGAAAACCAGCAGACATTTCTTATTCCAAATTGATGTGAAGGATGTTGTGTTTGTTGTCGGTCTGAAGCCCGCTTGGCTTCAGCTAGTACTTCGCCCTCCAGGAGAAAAGGGACCTGGAGCCTCGGTATCGGCACCCCGATATTGGAGACAGAAAAACGAACGCTGCCCAACTCCTCCTCACAAAACCTTCACGGCTTTAGTGTAGACCTGGACACCTGCTCTGACGTGCCAGGCGTCTGTCCCTTCCCTGAATGGAGCACAGCTCAGCCCAGTTCTCCAGCGGTTATCCCCCAAGGGCAGCGGCCAAAGCAGCAGCAGCACGACACGACAGGTCTGACAGGGGCACGGACCGAACGTGGTGTCACTGCTCTCCCTGAAGGAAACCAGCTGGGACGCAGAGGGGACATAACACAGTGGCAATGACACTGTAGTCCTCATGACACACCTTCTTTTGATAAGGCCCCACCGTTCCTGTAAATCAAACTGGGAGCGTGCCTTCACTACCCCCCCTATGGATCTCCCCAGGTGTGCTAGTCACAGAAATTCAGTGATGTGCACCTTTTTTTCACCTGATCCTATTAAGCTCCTTAAGATTAAGCAAGTGTGACCATGGTGACATGCAAATTAGTTTTCCAACAAATGGTACTACTAACTATCTCTTTGTTCTGTAATATGTGAGGGCGACCAGAAGAGACAGATGTGATAAAACTCAGCCCAAACGTAAACAGCTGGAAATTAATTTCCACAAAGCATGACATGCTGTGACTGAAGCAGGTTCATGTCATCGGGTCATACATCTCCAGCACGCCGAGGGATGGCTGGATGGTGACCAGCCCTTTCCAGTTTTCAACGGCACAGATGATGCAGCCATACCCAGTCACTGACTTAACCAGACACAGAACGGCACCCCAGGCCGTGAGATGCTCTCTTCTTGGGTGAGTGCAAGGACTGCGTGCCTTGGTGCTCTCCTACGAGAACTCGCTGGCCCACTTTCTCCCCAGGGAGCACTGCAATGAACTGAATCACTTTTAGTCCATAATGACACATCAAAGGCATGCCATGACAGCACGCAATGCCAGGCAGCTACTTATGCTACAATAAAGAGGCGGCGAATATAAACTCTAGGTATTACATACAAGATGCTGTTTCTTTGATATAAGGGTATAATAATATTCTAATATGACATCATTGTTTGATTTAGATAGGAAGCAGTGTCATTTCTAGAATAGCTAAGTAACATATGTGAAAGGAACTTAAAGCCAAAAGAGCACAAACTGACAAAGGAAACACCTAGAAAGACGACGGGGTGATGCCTGACTCTGTGTTTGAGCGTACACACTGTCCTCTGACACAGTAACTCACCTCGGAGGGGGTGACACCGTGTTTGACGTCAGCAGTGCCGGGCCGTGGCTGCACGGTTGCATCGCGGTTACAAGGTGTAAGACTGTACAAGCACCATCTAAACACTTCCTAATGATCACACCAACAATGCAGGACAAAAATAAGTCTGGTTCCTGGAAAATTAGGAGACTGGTCCAATATTTGAATAAGTGGCAATGGTTTTCTGGGGCACAACCACTGAATTTTCAGGAGCAGAAAACCTAAATAGAAATCTGCTCCTCTCCTCTTTTTAGCAGCTCCCATGGAAAGGCACCCTGGGCTTACACTAACCAGAGACAAAGTTATACCAGGTGTCATCCAGAGCAGCAGCAGGGCAAATCCAAGTAAAAGCAGGGCACTTCAGCATCACGCAGGGTCTGAACAGCACAAAACATGATTACAATCCAGAGTGTTTCTTCATGCTCACACTGCACAACGCCGTTGTTCATACCAACAGATGTCTCCTTGCTTGTGCAAGGCACGTGAGGTTCTGAAGCCCACATTTGCTTTAAAGTCCTCTTCAATAACGGTTAAAAAGAAATCAGTCTACAGCTTTATGCTCCAAGTGATCTAAAGCCTAAGTATTCTGATGCATTTGCTAATAGAAAATTAAGTAGAGCTCTACTGATGCCAGTGGTGTTCTGCTGCCCCTCAATGAACAGAAGCAGGAAGATGAACAGGCCCATGGTATTTCATAGCAGTGAGGGGGGCCCATACCATCACCCTTGCTGTATTATGTACACACTGCATCTGAGTTCTAGTGCCTATTAAAACACATAACTACTTATTTCCTGATGCTTTTGGAAAGCAAAGCTCAACTAAAAGGTTGGGTTTAGATTGATTTTTAGGTATTCTGTCACAAAAGACAGAACAGCAAACACCACACATCTAACACGTAAACTGGCAAATTCAAATGACCCCACAATCCAGTCTGTCTTGTTCTTCTATTGATCCTCTTTGTCTAATATTTTAATTTGAACTCCATCAGCCAAAATAAAAAAAAAAAACACTTTGTCCAAAGTTTTTCTAGTGCTTACACAAGAAGGTCATGAGAAAGACTCCTGGGCACTCAGACAGTAACGAACTACTGGTAACACTGCTGCAACTGCAGTACTGTGAACGCCTACCAACGTCCTTTGGAAGCAGAGGTGGCCATAGGGCTGGGGGAAGGAGGAGGACGGGGTGTTGCAAACACACTGGAAATATCAGTCACTCTGGTTAAATGACCTGCCCTTTGACGGCAGGCAGATGGTGAATTTGGGGTTGTTCATCACGCGGTAAGCTCCCCCTTCACACTACCTCTAACCAAAGCCAGCCACTTCCTCTGCTGCCTTTGCTCCAACAAAACGTTCCCTTTGTGCTGTTGCAATCCACTTCTCTCTAAAGATCCCATGGGCACTTCTGGTGCTCAGCACTGTCTGGTGCATGCCAAATCCTTACCGTGCCCACGAAGCCTTTGTGCAAAAGGAAACAAATGCCAGTGGTGGCTGAAGTGTCCTTCCTTTCCTAAGCAGGTATGCATTTTAGTACGTCTGTCATCACATCATTTTACATCACCTCTGTATTTGGAACTCCTCGAGAGATGAATAAGCAGTTGGCACCCTCTCTGGGTATTGGCATGATGGGCTTTCCTGTCCATTTTTTTCCAAAAGACATTTCTCCAACAAGGAGAACTATCAAAAAAACTAACATACTGCTAGACATAAACCAAAAGAAAATGCTTTCCTGCTAGAATTGACAAAAGTAATCAAAAATGAAAGATGACAGAAAATCACTGTACTTACTATGTGTCGTGCTGCAAACACTCCGTCCACTATTGCACAACAGAACGCTGCTACCACGCCAAAGCTGATAAACACGATGGAGGCCACTAACTGAAAAGAGAAAAAGAGATTGAGTAATGTTTTCAATACAATTCCTTAAGTAAAACAATTACACTAATTTTTCTAGTATTCTTAAACAACTGTTCCCCCTGCTGTAATTCACTTTAGACCAGTGTGGCAGGATGCCAGTTACACACCAGAAAAAAAGGCAGACATTCTTGATGCTGAGTTGACATACCATCAAGTCTACTAAAAAAGCTTAAATCTTTCTAGAGAAAATTAGGTCAGCTGCAAGAGTTATTAAATTCAATGGTGATTTCTTCTAAATCAACTTATTTAATAAAACAGCAGTGGTGTCCATAGGGAGCATGGCAAAAAGCCATGTTCCTGTTGGCTCACAACAATCTCTAGAGCTTTACTACAGTGGTAGTAGTTCACACATACAGATGAAGACATTGTAGTAGGTTAATAACTAGCCCGTGAACTCTCAGAAAGCTTTTATCTTCCCAAAGAGCTTATGATAACTTGTGTCACAACAAAATCAGAGACTCATAGGACTGGTACCTCTGGAAGGGCTGGGGTGTGCTGCCTCGGCCCCTGCCCTTGCCGGGGCTCCCAGCCTGCCCCTCAGTCTCACAGTCCCTCTCCTTCCCCTCCCAGATTAGAGGGGTTTGAGACTTTGAGGACTCTGCACCTTGAGTTTGGAGGAGTGGGCACCTGCAGGACATAAAGTGAACCTAATGTGCACTCTCTGGCTATGTTTTTCATATAATTTAATGCATGTCTCATGTCTCTGGCATTTCTCATGCAACCACAAGAGGAATCCTTTGAAACATCCTATATAATAGGTTAATTTACAACAGAATTAAGTTACAGTTAATAACTGCAACAGATTAAAAAAATTTCCTTGAAAACTGACAGAACACATCCTTAATTGACAGAGCACATGGACCAGGGTTTCAGTTAAGAATTTGGAACCTCTTTGTTATTTACTAGTCATTCATTGCTCCTTCACAACACCTACTTCAGAAATGCCCCGGTCTAGGCTACCAAAGCTACATCTATACAGTTCATATACCCCTTTTGCCTACATAAATTCCGTATCTGCATTACCTAAATACTATTTTCACATGCGCAAAATTTGTAAGGCATCACAAACCCACCTGAGAAATGGACTCTTTAGTTTATGTTAGGCTAAGAACATTACAATGTCAATAGTGTCAACAGGGGAAACAGCATTGGTGAATTCCTCAAAACACTTTATATCGGGCAAGTAAGAAATTACAGCCATAGAAGCCCATAGCATTGGGCACACAGGTCAAAGCAATACCAAGGGTCTGGAAATCAGAGCTCTCAATGAATCAACAAAAACTACAGCTTCCAGGCAGAAAAATCACAGTTTTCAAACGCTTTCTGATGCATTCTTTTAATCTCTCGTTAGCTCACAGTAATAGCCCCGGCACTGCTGCCGGGATTGCTGTGTAATGGGAACGCTCAGGCTGGTGGTACCGGCTGATGATGGGAACCTCCTGCATCCCACCTGCAGCCAGCG